>NC_090251.1:46605501-46623001 GCF_037325665.1 Littorina saxatilis | reverse complement strand
CTGCGCATCACACTCACACTGAGTCAATACATGTTCTAACTCACTCTCCTCGACCCGTTCCTGGGCCTCTTTGCTATTATCCACCTCCTGCACATCACACTCACAGTCAATACATGTTCTAACTCACTCTCCTTGCCCCCTTCCTGGGCCTCTTTGCTATTATCCACCTCCTGCACATCACACTCACAGTCAATACATGTTCTAACTCACTCTCCTCGCCCCCTTCCTAGGCCTCTTTGCTCTTATCCACCTGAAAATCACATTCACAGTCAATACATGTTCTAACTCACTCTCCTCGCCCCCTTCCTGGGCCTCTTTGCTCTTATCCACCTGAAAATCACACTCACAGTCAATACATGTTTTGAACATGGGGGTTCTCATTTTGCACTTTTGCCTTTTCCTGGTCTGTCTTACTCTTTGTCCCATCTGCTTTCTTCATGTCTGCTACAGGTATTCCACTGTGAGCCTTGGTCTTTGTCTTAAGACATAGTCCCAGAACGCCTGGTTTGTTTTTGCTTGATTCTGAGGCAATTTTAAGTATTTTTTTGGCTTTTCTGCATGCTTTGAGTTTGAACTACACACCTGTAGACACAGACACACACACACAACACACACACATCCTGCTTACCTGTATCAGTCTCAAAAGAATTGAAAAGATCCATTTCTTGCTGATGAGAGTGCCTGTTATGAAATCAGCCATGGCTTCTGCATTGTCGCTGAACTCTGGTGGAGGTGAGGGATTGCGTGTTGGTGCTGGCGAATCATCATAACCTGATGCTGACAAATCTGTGTCTTCATCCATTTGGACTCTTGGCAACAAGCTAGAAGAGGGTTGAAAAGAATATACAGTGGACCCCCCTTTTAAGACCTCCAAAAATCAGAAAAAAATCGGGTCTAAAAAAGGAGGGAATCTTAAAATGGGGCCGGGGGTACATTTTCCATAGTTTTGAGAGAGAAATCGCGCAAGCACAGATAGTTCGCAGAATTGGTTGAATACTGATGAATTACATTTTAAAAGCTAATCACATTGCACTTTACAAACTCGCGAGTTGCTCTGCTTGGCGCGCGATTTTGCCTTGCTCATTCCGAACATTGTACTCCCGTGAAAAGTGTGCATGGGGTGGCGCAGTGGTACGTAATCTCAGTACGCCCTTTGACGCACTGAAGGCAATTCCAATGGGACATTTTGAGATGCTATGCGCCAATGGCGCAAGGCGCACTAGTAAATGAAACCCTGCTATATTTAAAAAAGCCGGATATATGACGTCATCAAAGACATTGATCAAATGTGAAAAAATTGTTCTTCTTTCTTTATTTGGTGTTTAACGTCGTTTTCAACCATTCAAGGTTATATCGCGACGGAGGGAAGGGGGGAGATGGGATAGAGCCACTTGTCAATTGTTTTTTGTTCACAAAAGCACTAATCAAAAATTTGCTCCAGGGGCTTGCAACGAAGTACAATATATTACCTTACTGGGAGCTAGAATGCAAGTTTCCAGTACAAAGGACTTAACATTTCTTACATACTGCTTGACTAAAATCTTTACAAACATTGACTATTATTCTATACAAGAAACACTTAACAAGGGTAAAAGGAGAAACAGAATCCGTTAGTCGCCTCTTACGACATGCTGGGGAGCATCGGGTAAATTCTTTCTCGTCCCAACCAATATGGGACTCCCCCTAACCCGCGGGGGGCGAAAATATTGTCTGGGGATATCGTTTGCACTTGCAGGAACTCTCATGTAAAGTTTCATGTAGATCAGTGCAGTAGTTTTCTCTGAATCGCTCTACACATAATTAATATGCACAGACAGACAAATACACCTACACCACCACCCTCGTCTCGATTCCCCGTCTATGTTAAAACATTCAGTAAAAAACTTGACTAAATGTAAAAGCCCAACTTTTGAATTTTTGTTGATCAATGTTAATGTAAACAACATTTCAAATGTCATAGTTGACTGCTATCTGCTGATTCAAACAAAAATCTCAAACCCCCTACACCTCACATGTTTCTGAGAACAACCCAAACATACATTTGTTAAGTATCTATCATCAGATACATCACCTTTAGGATTTTGAGGAACGAATTTTTAGCTGAGCTAGTCAACGAGAAACTCCAATGTTTTTCACAGAAGCATGGGCGCCGCCATATTTGTAGTTGGAGTAGTCTCCCCTCCTTCACGCACTTTTCCCACGCACATTTCCATTTCTACTTCTGTTTTCTTGCGACGTGCTTTTATTTATTTTTACACCCCGTTATTTGAAAATCGACAACAGTGAGACATGACACACATCAGCAGTTTTTATTTACAGAGTTGTATGATCCAGTCACTATTGAAAACACAGATTGTTCCATACAGTCTCTGATAACCAAAGTGAACCCAGGACCCCAGTTTCACTATCACTCTTTCTCCTTCGTTTCATAGAATGGTGGGAGTAAAGAAATATCGGTTCTCAAAAAGTCTACTGTACCAATGTAAATTCCAGTTATATAACATTAATCTCACAAACAATCTGAGAATAAATGCACAATTATTGGCTTATGTACGTATAGTTTTGTGTGTGCCCGTGTGTGTGTGTGTGTGTGTGTGTGAGTGTGTGTGTCACTGTGTGAGTGTGTTTGTGTGTGTGTGTGTGTGTTTGTGTGTGTGTTTGTGTGTGTGTGTGAGTGTGTGTGTGTGTGTGTATGTGTGTGTTTGTGTGAGAGAGAGAGGGAGGGAGAGAAGAGGTAGGTGGGGGTGGCAGGGGGTTTATTTTCATTTTTACATTTAGTCAAGTTTTGACTAAATGTTTTAACGTAGAGGGGGGAATCGAGACGAGGGTCGTGGTGTATGTGCGTGTGTGTGTCTGTCTGTCTCTGTGTGTGTGTGTGTGTGTGTGTGTGTGTGTGTGTGTAGAGCGATTCAGACTAAACTACTGGACCGATCTTTATGAAATTTGACATGAGAGTTCCTGGGTATGAAATCCCCGAATGTTTTTTTCATTTTTTTGATAAATGTCTTTGATGACGTCATATCCGGCTTTTCGTGAAAGTTGAGGCGGCACTGTCACGCCCTCATTTTTGAACCAAATTGGTTGAAATTTTGGTCAAGTAATCTTCGACGAAGCCCGGACTTCGGTATTGCATTTCAGCTTGGTGGCTTAAAAATTAATTAATGACTTTGGTCATTAAAAATCTGAAAATTGTAAAAATAAAAATAAAAATTTATAAAACGATCCAAATTTACGTTCATCTTATTCTCCATCATTTTCTGATTCCAAAAACATATAAATATGTTATATTTGGATTAAAAACAAGCTCTGAAAATTAAATATATAAAAATTATTATCAAAATTAAATTGTCGAAATCAATTTAAAAACACTTTCATCTTATTCCTTGTCGGTTCCTGATTCCAAAAACATATTGATATGATATGTTTGGATTAAAAACACGCTCAGAAAGTTAAAACAAAGAGAGGTACAGAAAAGCGTGCTATCCTTCTTAGCGCAACTACTACCCCGCTCTTCTTGTCAATTTCACTGCCTTTGCCATGAGCGGTGGACTGACGATGCTACGAGTATACGGTCTTGCTGAAAAATGGCATTGCGTTCAGTTTCATTCTGTGAGTTCGACAGCTACTTGACTAAATGTTGTATTTTCGCCTTACGCGACTTGTTTTCTTTCTCTTTGAGACCTTCAACTAAATGTATTCTGTCCGTAAGGAAATGAATTTTAACATGAGTTGTCGATAAAGGACAGCGAATAACGGCGGTCTACTGACAAGAAACAAAACAATAAAGTTTATGAACCGATCGATTGAAAGAGTGAAAATCAGTTTTGAAGAGGGGGCGTTTCAAAACATAAAAAGTCCATGTCAAGTTTTGGGGCACTTAATTGTTCATACTGTAGCAATAGTGCAAATCTTCAGAACTGTAAAGTAATAATCAAGTTTCATTTTGTCGTTTTGACAGATTTCATAAATAGGCTTTAACGCATCAATGTGATCCTGCCTTTTGGTGATCGGTTTAATTAGACATCAGATAATCAGACAATATTGTTCGTCTGCGTAATTCTAGCATTTTGCCATTTTAAAACTTGACTTGATAACACAGCTGACTCAGTGTTATTGTTTTGTTCAATAGGTTTTATAAGTCGCATTCGACATACAGTAACACTTTGTAACCGACTTTTGTGTTTCGAGAGCAGCTGTTTAACAAACCTCGACAGGGCCTCATAAGGTCACATGACTGTTGTGACCAATCGTTTGACAGTCTGCGAGCGCACTTTGTCGGGGCATAGATGTGTGTCAATGATATCTATGGTCGGGTCGAGAGTTTGGTCAGTTTGTTTTGAAACGTCAGGGAGAGGGGAGTGAGAATGGGCGACGTCCAAGAGTTTGTACTACCTGAAGGAACCGAAAGTCCTCTACCAGATAAGCAGTACAGTTTTTCCTTCGCTGGTTGTGGATTCCTGGGAGTATACCATATCGGCGTGTTGAGTTGTTTGAGGAAGTATGTTCCCCATCTTCTGAAGGATGCGAAAATCTGTGGAGCAAGTGCTGGAGCATTGTTGGCGTGTTGTGAAATTTGCCAGATTCCATCCAGTGAGTAAAATAAAATCTTTACAGTGTGATATTCATTGATAATGTAAAAGAAAATGTGGTCTGTTGGTAGTAACTATTCCTGTTAGTGTACATATGCGTGCGCGAGTGTTGTATGCTTCGTATGGTATTTTTATCTGTTGTCTTATTATTTGTTTTGTCTTTTAATGTGCACCACACTGAAATTTCTCTGTATGAGATAATAAAGTATTCGTATTCGTATTCGTATTCGTAGGTTGCTCAAAAGTGTGTCAGTGGGACTGTGTCAGTGTGCATTGTCAGTGCTATCCATATGCGGGGCGATGGACTTTCAAGATTGCTGATTCGTTAGTGAAAAATTTGATCTGGCTTGAAAAATGAGTTCATGTCGAATAAGTCCCAAACAGTTGTTACTTATAAACGAACATCAACAAAACCATCCACGAAGCGCCTTAAAAATGACAGTCGGCGGGTGTGTCTTGTCATGGCTTGATTTCATTGGTCCGTTAAAGTGGCACGAGGTTACGCACAGCTGTATGGTCTGTGAATGACGCTGCCGCTAGAGGCCAGTCGGCGGGGTAGCCTAGCTCTTTCGTTTTTCGAGACTAATTTGTGGTAAATTTCCCGCATCAGATTAAAACCTACGGTTGATCGTCTTTGCTAAGGAACAAGTTTTTGGGAAAACCAAGTCTGGATGTTCTTGTTTTGTCTTTTTTAACCAGAAATTATTTTGTGTTCATGTGGCAAACCGCAGGATGTAAACAGAGACGGACACACCTTCTTTGTCTGTGGCATTAGTGAAGATTACACACAGTCATGCGTGCACTAAAGTACACAAAATGTTGAGCTGCTGTAAGATTGTTTTGAACTCTTGAAGAAAGTACATACATTTATAACATGTAACCATCCCCTTCTCTCGTTGTCCTGAAGTTCTTTTAACTAATGCATGCATGTCTTGTTTACTGTTTCGTTTTCAGTTATATGTCTTCAAAATGTTATAAAGGTTTATTACCAATTCAGTGCCCCATATGGATTTTTGACCAATCAGGACGAATTCTAGGTGACCCTCTAAATGTTATAACGTTCAGGCAGGGACCCTATTTGTTTATTAAGCTAAAAATTAACAAGACAAAGTAAAAATTTAAATCAACTATATCAGCGTGATTTATTCTAAAGAATGACACATCAAATGCTGTCAGATAATACTCTCTTTATCTAATAAATACCGAAAAGCAAGTTTTGTCGGTGGGTGCTTTACGGAACAGCAAGGCACCGCCCATCCTCTGATGCCGACCCGCTCACTTGAAATCTAAATTATCTAAGTTCGGAAAAATCAAGTGAAATTGCGTCACTCGCTTTACGTTAAATGTATTATTACGTCATTTCCCATCTGTCTGGAGTCGGTTCTAAATCTGTCACTCTCTGTTCAACAAGAAAAAGCGAAGCAACCAAAACGCATGTTCAACATGGTTTATCTTGTGAGATTGTTGTGTGTCAAACGCATTTGACCTGTGATTGGCTGACCCAGGTCACGAGAATTCTTTGACTGACAGGCATTATCAGGTAGGAGCGCTCAAGTTCCCATTGCGGCTGTTCTGTCTAATTCGCGGGGTCGCTTCGAAATTTCTTTTGGTCGAATTAAACGCTAATAAAACCGTTATTTCTGATAATTATGCTGAATATTAGCAAATTATGATAACAGACATGTATGTCTCACAAACGATATCAGCATTCGCATAAAAGGCTCATGCTTGATATCTTTTTTCTCGACATGTCTGTTATCATTTGCTAACAGTCAGCATATTAGAAATAACTCAGTCATACTATTATTGCACATACATATTTTGGTCAAATAAAGGAACAGTAGAAAGATGTTGGCATTGCTAGAACAGAATGGCTGAAGATGCCTGTCTGGATGTCCAGTGAACTGACCCTTTCTCTCTCTTTGTTCCAGAGCAATGTATCGATTTGGCTTTGAAGCTGGTCAGCCAGGCTCACAAACATGCACTGGGAGCCTTGGACCCTGACTTTGTCATTGACAAAGTTTTACGTTCCATCATGGAGAAGACGCTGCCAGAAAACGCACACAAGCTCTGCACCGGCCGACTCTTTGTTTCTGTCAGCAAACTCAAAGGCATCATCCCGGGTGTGAACTTTGCCCTGGAAAATGAGGTCATCAGCGAATTCCCCACCAGGGAGCACCTCATAGATGTGAGTTGCTTTCCAATAAATAGGCGTTTTACTTGCTGATTCTTCAAGGTTTTATTTTATACAGTGGAACCCTCCTTTTAAGACTCCCTCCCTTTTTTTTTCTTCAGAAAACAGATTTTCTGTTCATAACTTCAGTAAATGTACCTCCATGACGGGCGCTGTGGCGGGGTGGTAAGACGTCAGCCTCTTAATCGGAAGGTCGAGGGTTCGAATCCCGGCTGCGGCCGCCTGTTGGGTTAAGTGTGGAGATTTTTCCGATCTCCCAGGTCAACTTATGTTCAGACCTGCTAGTGACTTAACCTCCTTCGTGTGTACACGCAAGCACAAGACCAAGTGCGCACGGAAAAGATCCTGTAATCCATGTCAGAGTTCGGTGGGTTATAGAAACACGAAAATGCCCAGCATGCTTCCTCCGAAAGCGGTGTATGGCGGGGTAAAACGGTCATACACGTAAAATTCCACTCGTGCAAAAACACGAGTGTATGTGGGAGTCTTCTTCTTCTTCTGCGTTCGTGGGCTGAAACTCCCACGTACACTCGTGTTTTTTGCACGAGTGGAATTTTACGTGTATGACCGTTTTTTACCCCGCCATTTAGGCAGCCATACGCCGTTTTCGGAGGAAGCATGCTGGGTATTTTCGTGTTTCTATAACCCACCGAACTCTGACATGGATTACAGGATCTTTTTCGTGCGCACTTGGTCTTGTGCTTGCGTGTACACACGGGGGTGTTCTGACACCGAGGAGAGTCTGCACACAAAGTTGACTCTGAGAAATAAATCTCTCGCCGAACGTGGGGACGAACTCACGCTGACAGCGGCCAACTGGATACAAATCCAGCGCGCTACCGACTGAGCTACATCCCCGCCCATGTGGGAGTCTAAGCCCATGAACGAAGAAGAAGAAGAAGTACCTCCATTTTAAGACTCTCCTTTTTAAGACCTGATTTTCTGAGATTTATGGAGTTCGTAAAAAAGGGGTTCCGCTGTACCTGATTATACTTTTTGTTGGAATGATCATTGTTGTTAACACATTAACATGCTACATAACATGTGTTGAATGAGATTACCTAGTACAGGGCATGAAGTTGCAACATTATGCACATTCTGTTGTACGGACGCAGATTTTTGCTTTTGATCTTGTCCTGCTTGGCTGCACAGAATTTTGTCCAGGCTCTCAATCTGTAGCACACTGAGCTTTTTATTAGTTGTGTGAAGAACTGAAGCACATGGCGCAGTGTCAGTGATAATGATAGTAGTTGTAAATTGTAAACCTTTATAAACTGTTCAAGAAGTGAAGAAAAGAAATAAAGCGAAGCTTTTGAAGGTGAATTTGGAGCAGTTTATGCTGGAGGTGGAAGTAATGTTTTTTTTTCCTGTTTCTTTATTTCAGACGCTTCTCTGCAGTTCTTTCATCCCTGTGTTCAGCAGTACTGACAACCCCATCCTCAATGAAGAAGTAAGTTGGTTTTATTTGCTTTAAAATGTGCATGTTTGTTTGATTTATCAAAAGGCTGATTGTGCACAGTAGCATATTCATTTAAAAAAATATAACTACAGTAGAAGCAACCATCTTCCATAGTTTACTAAAGGGAAAATATCAATATTCAGAGTCCGTTTTTCATAAAGTATATAAACTATTTTTTCTTTAATCCAATTTTCAGATAGCCATGGATGGAGGGTTCAGCGACAACCTGCCCAGGGTCGACGAAAACACCATCCTCGTTTGCCCCCTGGCAGGAGACAGTCACATCAGCCCTCTTCACAGAAACTCCACGGACGGCCCCAGCGAGGGCTGCGTCTTACCTGAAACCTCTGTTGTCGGCAAGGGTTCCACAGCAAAGGGTCCGGCTATTGGCAAAGTCAAGGCTGTCAACACCGTAATGAACGCGTCACTTGACAACGTCTTTCGTTTCTTCAATGGCTTCTTCCCACCGGGGGCCAACAAGCTGGTGCAGTTCTGCTGGGAAGGTTTTCGGGACGCCTACCGCTACCTGGTCAACAACAGTGAGTATTGTCTTTTGTTCCTGTTGATGTAGTGTTAAGTCAGGGATGGCCAAATTGTCTGCCTGATCATCAGGGGTGAGTAAAAAATCCACCGGGCTAGTAGAAACTGCCTGGCAGCTCACCCGGCTGGCCAATGAAAATTCTGGTCCAATGCAACAATTTTGGTTGTAGTATCGAGTTTCAAACTCATATTAACACGGCAGATGCAGCAGCTGTGGTATGTACTGAGCCAGCAACCTTTCTGGCGGGCTAGAAACTTGCTTGAAGTTACTCGCCCAATGGGGGAGTTAAAATGTTGAGATTCAGCCATCCATGTAAGTGTGTGTTGTTTTGTGTGTTCCTTTGTGGCTCATACATCTATGTAGTCATTGGGGTCTATTACTGCGTTTGCAAAATACAAACGTGCTTGCTGGAAAAAATGGTTAGCACAGTGGCTTGGTTCCCCCCCAAAAAGTGTTCGCAGTTCTTACTGTGAAATTCTTATGACTATTAGTATAAAGCATTGCGGAATAACAAAAACATTGATAGTGATGTTGTTGCAAGAGCCAGTTAGCTTGTAGCGTCAGAGTCAGCATTTATGACATAACTTAATTGTTTTGTTTTTGGGTATTATTTTACAGTCGCGATTTCACATGTAAAGTATCTTCACCAACTCTGCAATTATTTTAATATGTGACATGTTTTTTGCAGACATGATTCGGTGCAGACGCCACCAAGTGTTCACGTACATGTCGCACAGACACCACAGCATACACAAGGACTGCAGCGACTGCGCACAACACATACAACACGGCCACCAGAACAACATTCCCGAAGAGGATGCTTACTGTAAGTTTGTCTTGTCTTTGAGAGTCGCATGATTGGAATCTGTGTCCATTTTCTTCAAATTGTACAATTGAAGTTTGTTTTAATTTATTGAATATTAGCTGTCTTTGTTGCAAATTATATTTACACTAGTTGCAGTATGGTGGTTAGATGCAGAATCTAAAGAATGGATTCAAATGTTAATAGATGTGGGTGGCCGAGTGGTAACGCACTTGCGCTCGGAATCGAGAGGTTGCCGGGTCGGGCCGCTATTTTCTCCCCCCTTTCCTAACCTAGATGGTGGGTTCAAGTGCTAGTCTTTCGGATGAGACGAAAAACCGAGGTCCCTTCGTGTACACTATATTGGGGTGTGCACGTTAAAGATCCCACGATTGACAAAAGGGTCTTTCCTGGCAAAATTGTATAGGCATAGATAAAAATGTCCATCAAATACCCGTGTGACTTGGAATAAAGGCCGCGAAAGGTGAACATTCGCCTAACAGGCTTGAGGTTTGCTGGTCGATGTGAATGCGTGATATATTGTGTAAAAAATTCCATCTCACACGGCATTAAGTGCTTTGAACTTCGGATAAGGCGCTATATAAATAAAGAGAATAATAAAGAGAATAATAAATAATGTGGTTAGATGCAGTCACGACGTATGACCACTAAATGGCTTATTGTGAACACAGAACACTTGCAACCTCCGTTTTAGTTCTTTTCTATGTTTGGGTGTGTGAATATTATATTCAGAAATAGTAGGGCTTGAATTTAAGCTGAGAAAAACTTGAAATGAATTTGTGCAATGCAAAATAAAAATAAAAATTGAATGTATAATACTATAAGAAGCTGCACAGGTGGGTGAATATTCAATTCAACACTGCATATAACAGTTAACACTAACATCATAATTTTGCTTTCAGTCAAGGCGTGCATTGAAAGAATGGGCATCAAGGGTGAAAGTGACAGCACCAAGCCGTTGGGATACCTAGAACTCATCAAACTGCTCACCAACGCACCAAGGGAAATGTGTCGACTGCTCTTCTCAACTTGGAGAATTGGCTTGACTGCTGTCTCTGGCGCATATCAGCTGTAAGCAATGTATTCTATGATGTGCATGAAACAAGATTCTATTGAGACAATCGATGAACTCCGGAAATAACTCTGTTGGGTTGTATAGGCAAGCTGTTCGTGAGGCAAGCTCTCAACACATGCTCCTTCTCCCTTTCAGACACACCCCTCGCAAGTGATTGGCCGATAATTTCACATGGGAAAGTTTGACTCACTAACAGCAAGTTTATTCACTCTTTCAAAACCCATTCAAAACCGACAGAGTGAATTCCGAACATCATCTATTATCAGTCATAAAATGATAAACCGAGATTTCTGGAAATTCTCAGTTATCATGGTGCTGTGCAGTCCTTATTTTATCATGTGTGCGTAGGGGCAAAGACTCGTGGGGGTGGTGAGGTGAGCTGCTCTCTTCAGTCACTGCTCTCTTCAGTCACAGTATTACTGTTGCATTTGGCTGCCTGAATGGTGGGGTAAAAACCCACTCATGCAAAAACATGAGTGAACGTGGGAGTTTCAGCCCATGAACGAAGAAGAAAAAGAAGAACTGTTAGGTTACAGAAACCTCTTCCTTGATTTTCTGTTTCACTTGCTGCTACTAGTACTCTACTCTAACTTTTTTTCTTCACCCTGCTCTTCAATGTGAAATGTTTATGACACTTAATGAAAACAGTTTTGCCCACTTTGTGTGATAGGTTACATCAGAAGTATGTGATGTGTTAAAAGGCTTCATCTGTGTTTCACCTTTTTCTTTTCACTCTCAGGACAAAGTTCACAATGGAAGGTGGTCCGATCAAACTGATAGCAGACTTCATCAGTGCCCTTAATGACAATGAGAAGATGACCCACATGTTTCTCACCAGATCGTCCCTTCTGTACATCATGAAGTTTCTGGAGCTATGGTGAGCACTTTCTGGAGTTCACTGTGCACTGTGAATGCTTTCAGTCTGAAGTTTTGAATAGACGATGTTCGGAAATAACTTTTGCGGCGGAAAAAAAGAGGGCAAACAAACCCGCTTGACAAAAAAGGCCAATCACTAGCGAGCGACGTGTTGCTACACGTTGTTGCGAGCACGTGTAAGACATGCAACTCAATAGTGATTGGACGTTTTTTTGTCACGCGGGTTTGTTTGCCCTCTTTTTTTCCGCGGCAAAAGTTATTTCCGGAATTCGTCTATTACAAGTAAATTTTTAATCTTCTTTTTCATGGCTTCTGCAATCGAAATGCTCTTAATTTGATACATATTTTTGGGGGGAGACTCTGTGTATGTTTTTTTGGTGGCATTGGTTGTATCCATTGAGTTTGACAAGAAAGACATAACTTATTACATCATACTTGACTAGGCGTTCAAATCATTGTAATCAGCTTTTTGAACACTTTTTTTCTGCTTGCAGCTTGCGTGTCGGGGGCTACGCCTTAACAACCAGGGTCTGGGAAATTGCTGAGAGTTACTACTGGAATGCAGTTGAAGCGAACAAAGCAAAAATGGCCACGGCAAAGCAGGAGCAGCTACGACGAAAGGCTGGTAGTTCAAACACTGAGGCGTCTGAAGCTGAATCTGACGTTGCAGAAGTCACTTTGAAAGATGTTCTTCCTGCAGACGGACAGGGAGTTTTTGCCATGGTGTACTCAGAGTGCGAAGAAGAACACCAAGCTTGGCTCGAGGCACATGAGGAGTATGATGAAGTTCTCACCGTCCATTACAGAGACTCAGCGGGACAATTGCATGTTGAAGCTCTCCTACAGAGGCACCAAGCTGCTTCTGATGAACTCTTTTCACAAGATGACGAGCACCTTCCCAGCGACGAAGAAGAGATGCAGGTAGTCGAACAATATGACAGCAATGCCAGCTTGGCAGCTCGACTCTCACAAACGGGTTAAACTCCATTAAACTCAAGCAAAATTGCTAACTCCACAGCGTATGTGATAGATAATTCATCATTCCTTAACTACACATATCACAGAAAGAGAATGTTGGGGTCAACTTTTGGCCATTATTTATTGGGCCAAAAAAAAAAATTGTCTGTTTAGGGTAACCCGACCGACCCTATCGATTTGGCGCCGACCCAAAAACTTTTTTTTGATTTCAAAAAAAAAAAAGAAAAAAAAAGAGGTAAAAATGCTAAAAAGAGACATTTGGCGTTTCTTTCTCTCCCTTTCTCTCTGTTTTATTTATACGTTAGTTTTGAAACATGTATTCATCAAATATAAGAAGTGAATGTTCAGCCAAATAGCATTTACACACCCCAAAAAAAAAAAAAAAAAAAAAAAAAATTTACCTACCTACCGACCCTACTTTTTTGACTCACATGCGAAGCAAAAGTGAGTCTATGTACTCACCCGAGTCGTCCGTCCGTCCGTCCGGACGTCCGGACGTCCGGACGTCCGGACGTCCGGAAAACTTTAACGTTGGATATTTCTTGGACACTATTCAGTCTATCAGTACCAAATTTGGCAAGATGGTGTATGATGACAAGGCCCCAAAAAACATACATAGCATCTTGACCTTGCTTCAAGGTCAAGGTCGCAGGGGCCATAAATGTTGCCTAAAAAACTGCTATTTTTCACATTTTTCCCATTTTCTCTGAAGTTTTTGAGATTGAATACCTCACCTACATATGATATATAGGGCAAAGTAAGCCCCATCTTTTGATACCAGTTTGGTTTACCTTGCTTCAAGGTCAAGGTCACAGGAGCTCTTCAAAGTTGGATTGTATACATATTTTGAAGTGACCTTGACCCTGAACTATGGAAGATAACTGTTTCAAACTTAAAAATTATGTGGGGCACATGTTATGCTTTCATCATGAGACACATTTGGTCACATATGATCAAGGTCAAGGTCACTTTGACCCTTATGAAATGTGACCAAAATAAGGTAGTGAACCACTAAAAGTGACCATATCTCATGGTAGAAAGAGCCAATAAGCACCATTGTACTTCCTATGTCTTGAATTAACAGCTTTGTGTTGCATGACCTTGGATGACCTTGACCTTGGGTCAAGGTCACATGTATTTTGGTAGGAAAAATGTGTAAAGCAGTTCTTAGTGTATGATGTCATTGCTAGGTTTAGTTACCCTAAAGGTCGAGGTCAAGCATGTGAGTCGTATGGGCTTTGCCCTTCTTGTTTGGGCCTATGTTACCGTAAACAGACTTTTTTGTTTTTTGGCCTAATGATATTTGATGTGTGTAAATAGATCAAATGTTTTTGATGTTTTTGAGTGATTGTTTCGCATATTTGTCATAATCTCATCTTCTATTTCAAGAACGATGGTTCCATTTTCGTATAAATTTCTCCTATGGACAGAGCATTTCATGAAGATGAGAATGACTTGTTTCGAGTTTGCTCACTGTGCTACTTTTATATAAAGTACATGTATGGTGGTTGTGTAATCTAGCTGGAGAACGCACTACTTAACTTACATTTTGTGTAAGTGATTGTAAAGAGTTCCCAGAGTACAATTATTGACTGAACAACTCCTGAATATAAGATCTCTTTGGTGCTAATGTAAGGGGTGGTTTTGGCTCTTCCGACTAAACTCAAGGGTTTTGTCAATCTGACTTGATGAGATTGATTAAGAAACAAAAGAGTGTCTGTCTTTTTGTGTGAGAGGTACAGTTTTGGACTTGTTATTTGCTTTCTGTTACCATGTAACTTGTTATGGTTAGTTGTGGACTGAAGTGATCGTTTGCTGTTACTTGGCAGTGCCATGTACTATTATAACATAGTAAACATGTATTGTCATCTTCTAAACCCCGTAACAAAGCAAGAAGAAACGATGTGTGAGTGCGTGTGTATGTACTGCAATCAGTCTGTTCGATTTGAGTCATGTGTATGTCTTCAGTGTCATATTACATGAGTTGAAGTGTGACTATGCGTGTGCACTTTGTTAATGTGAAATTTATGAACATATTGTACACAATGTTTTATTCTGTGTAACCGGTGATTTAGGGAAGGTTGTGAGGTTGGTTGTCTGATTGTAGATCTCTGTGTTGCAGTTGCAACGCAGTGTCTTGACAATCATACCATGTTAAAAAATCCCCCGAAAGCGGCGTATGGCTGCCTAAATAGCAGGGTAAAAACGGCCGTACACGTAAAAACTGTTGGGAGTTTCATCTCATGAACGAAGAAAGAGAATACCAATATTTTTATTTTATTTTTTTAAGCTGTAGTTTCTATTTGGTGTAAGTGTTGTTCAAGAATTCCATTGCTTATCAAACCAGTATGGTATTCATTATTTACAAGGCTGTAAGGTTTTTGTTTAGCAGTATAATTACTGAGAGCTTGAATGTTTCATTTAAAAAAAAATTTAAGAGTTCCTCCTTTTTAAGACCCTTCTTTCTCAGATGTTTTGTTCACAACCCCTATAAATTAACCTCCATTGTAAGACCCTTCTTTCTCAGATGTTTTGTTCATAACCCCTATAAATTAACCTCCATTGTAAGACCTGATTTTCTCATATTTTTAAAGGTCGTTTAAGGGGGTTTCACTGTAAACAAAATAACTCGGTTATTTGTGTTTCTCAGAAACGTTTTTTGTGTGTTCTTTTAAAATTTTGATTCTGACAGCTGAGTAATAAGAATGTAACATCTTTCTTACTCGTTAAGAATCTTTGTGTGCACTCAGCACAAGTTTTATCTGCACTTTCTTTTACCGTGTGGTAAGTGACATTTTAACTTTACAGGTGGAAAAGTTTGTACTTTATTTCAGGGATTATGTACTTTAAACAAAAAGCCATGGTAACCAATTCCTTTAGCATGTCAATCAATCAATCAATGACGCTTATATCGCGCATATTCCGTGGGTACAGTTCTAGGCGCTCTGCAGTGATGCCGTGTGAGATGAAATTTTATACGGCCAGTAGATTGCAGCCATTTCGGCGCATATTTACCTTTCACGGCCTATTATTCCAAGTCACACGGGTATAGGTAGACAATTATTAACTGTGCCTAAGCAATTTTGCCAGGAAAGACCCTTTTGTCAATCGTGGGATCTTTAACGTGCACACCCAATGTAGTGTACACGGGGGGAGGGTTCGGACACCGAAGAGAGTCTGCACACAAAGTTGACTCTGAAATAAATTTCCGCCGAACCTGGGATCGAACTCACGCTGACAGCGGCCAACTGAATACAAATCCAGCGCGCTACCGACTGAGCTACATCCCCGCCCCATGTGATGATAAAGGGTACATTAATAAAAAATATCAATGAACTTGTCAGATTTGTGTCTGCTTTATGCTTGCTCTCTCTTTCTCTCTTTCTCTTTCCTCTGTGTGATCTCTCTCATTCTCTATCTCTCTGCAGTGACACAGTGGAATTATGAATTTGTCTGAAGTGCATGCAGTGGGATTTATTGGTATATGTTTTACTCATAGGAACAGACATCTTCATTGCTTTGTTTCCTCAACTCAAAAGCAAACTACTGAGCACTATTATTGAACATGAAAAAAGCACAGAAGAAAACCAACAGATGCAAATTACCGTAGACCTAAAATACACATCGATCATCACCTTTCAACACATGCTGGCAAAGCACACATAATTTATATGTGATCAATATGAGCTGTGATGTGACATGACTCGACCACGGTAATATAAACAGTGACAACTTTACGTAAAGCTTGCAAAATATATGAAAAAAGACGTACAGTATCTAAATCCAATTTCACAAAGTAGGGTTCGAACAGTTGGCAAGGAATCCTTCAGGTGCACATGGAACATTTCGCACATAAAATATTAGTGAAACAATGCATCCAGAGCAGTCACATTTTCAGTAAAAATGTTCTCTAATTCGCAGTGCATAAAACAGGTTTACAACAGAGGGTTTCATATCTGCATTTTAACAAACCAATATAATCTTTGTGACTAAGACAACAACATTCAAATATTTTTGTCTCAGGTTCTGGTAGAGCGGACAAGTACAATTCTTTATTTGGTGTTTAACGTCGTTTTCAACCACGAAGGGTTATATCGCGACGGAGGGAAGGGGGGAGATGGGATAGAGCCACTTGTCAATTGTTTCTTGTTCACAAAAGCACTAATCAAAAATTTGCTCCAGGGGCTTGCAACGAAGTACAATATATTACCTTACTGGGAGAATGCAAGTTTCCAGTACAAAGGACTTAACATTTCTTACATACTGCTTGACTAAAATCTTTACAAACATTGACTATATTCTATACAAGAAACACTTAACAAGGGTAAAAAGAGAAACAGAATCCGTTAGTCGCCTCTTACGACATGCTGGGGAGCATCGGGTAAATTCTTTCTTGTCCCAACCAATATGGGACTCCCCCTAACCCGCGGGGGGCGGACAAGTACAAACAAAATGCTCTTCATTCTCAATAACATCCTTCTTGCACCAAATTTGTGAGGAGTCTTTACGAAACATACTTTGGAACAAATATCCGTTCAGTGGTGGCGAGCCTGAACACAGTTTCACCAAACAGTCTCAGAAACATTTTTTAAGTGACAGAGAGAGATGGTGAGTGTGTGTTGATGAAGTGCATATTCAGATATGTATATACAGTCAATTCCGGTTAATCGGCCATCCGGATAATCGGCCAATTTTCCCTGGGACCGAATCTTTTCTTCATACTTTATGTTGTAAAATTGTCGGTTAATCGGCCACCACGAAAACTTTGCACATCGGCTAAACGGCCACCTCACACTTTTCACGTTTTTGTGAGTGGTTCCATGATCATTACTCACATGACAGCACAAATTAAGGTCCCGCCCTGATATGGCCCTTCGTGGTCGGCTGGGCGTTAAGCAAACAAACAAACAAGCACAAAGGTCTGCCAGTGAGTTTACTGAGTACAGGGCCCTCCGTCTGATTGGT
>NC_090251.1:46378001-46600501 GCF_037325665.1 Littorina saxatilis | reverse complement strand
ACATTTCCGAGTCTATGTGTGAGTGGTTATCCAAGACTATGGATAAAGCTCGCATAAGATTACGTCACGGTCAAAAGTGTTTGACGTCAATTAATGCATCATGACGGCATGCCTCCCTGTAGTCTTTCTCTCTCGCGTGGTGTGTGTGGTCTCGGTCATTGTTATTTTGAGCGGGCCGAGACTATTTGGCATTCGGCGTGTCCCTGCAAGTAGGCTACATGCAGACACAGACAGATCTAGATCTAGTGTCTCTCTTTCTTGCACAGTGTCACCTAAGCTTACTGTGTGTGTGGGTGTGTATGTGTGACGGAGTGATTGAGTTTGTGTTACTGTTTGTCTATTTCTTACGTGAGCCTTGAAGGCTTCGCCTCTTGTTTAAATATGTTTTTGGAATCAGAAGATGATGAAGAATAAGATGAACGTAATTTTTTTTACAATTTTCAGATTTTTAATGACCAAAGTCATTAATTAATTTTTAAGCCACCAAGCTGAAATGCAATACCGAACACCGGCCTTCGTCGAAGATTGCTGGGCCAAAATTTCAATCAATTTGATTGAAAAATGAGGGTGTGACAGTGCCGCCTCAACTTTTACAAAAAGCAGAATATGACGTCATCAAAGGTATTTATCGAAAAAAAGAAAACAAGATCCGGGGATATCATTCCCAGGAACTCTCATGTCAAATTTCATAAAGATCGGTCCAGTAGTTTGGTCTGAATCGCTCTACACACACACACAGACACACACACACACACACACACACACACACACACACACACATACACCACACCCTCGTCTCGATTCCCCCCTCTACGTTAAAACATTTAGTCAAAACTTGACTAAATGTAAAAATAGGGTCGGTGGGTCGGGATTTTATTTTTATTTTATTTTTTTCCCTAAAAACATATTTTTAAATTATTTTGCCAAAAAACAAAGATTTTTTTTTCCTAAATGCCAAAAAAAAAGTCTAGGGTCGTGCGAAAAAATAGGGTCGGTCGGGATACCGTAAACAGACTTTTTTTTGTTGTGCCTAATAGATGAGTTCTGGAAATAGAGTTATTTTCGTACATCATCTATTTGCTGGAGATGTGCAGTGCAGAAAGAAGAAAGAATTTGATACAAACTCTTATTTACCTGTGCACATAGTTTCTCATTGTAATGTGCTTTCTTGAAGGAGGGAAGTGCTTCATACATTTTTCATCGTAATATATGCTTCTTGCATACAGTAAGGGAAGCAATTTATAGATGTTGTATTATTATTAACATTATTTTGTGCAGATCACTGCGTAGATTTCACACTGCGTCTGGCCAAGTCATCGAGACAGCACCCGCTTGGCGGCTGGGAGCCTGGGGTGGACATAGAGGGCATTCTGCGCAAGAGCCTGGAGTTTGTTCTTCCTGAAAATGCTCACATTATCTGCACCAACCGCCTTTTCGTTTCGTGCTCCAGTTTCAAGCTCAAGGGTGCATGGCCAACGTCCTGGGGCGTGGAGAATGAGGTCATCAGTGAATTCAAAACCCGGAAGGATCTTCTTGACGTGAGTACAGAAGAAGTGTTTGTTTGTGTACCGTGAAGTCGAATATGTATTTTTATTGGCTGTTTGATTTTGGTCAGCTGTCATAGGCCAAATGCATTTTGATTTTCCGGGTTGTTTTTTTTGGTCAGCTAAGGTCTCATGCATGTTTGATATGCTGTTCTGGATTCTGCATGGAGTAAATTACAGTTATAACTGGAGGCAGTGTATTGTTATGAAGAGTTTAGGTTTCTGTTTGTCCACTTCTCACAAGAATATTTAGCAGGGGCGGATCAGTTCATTTTATGGGCGGGGGTTTCCAAAAGTATATTGTGAAGATATGGGTGTGAAGGCGCGAAGCGCCGAGCCAACGGTGCAAAGCGCCTAGCTTGCTAGAGGGGTCCGGGGGCATGCCCCCCCAGAAAATTTTGAAAAAAAGGATGCAAAATGGTGCAATCTGGTGCATTCTGAGGATGATCATTACCAGTTTCAGGCAGGAGATTTTGTCACTGATTAATACCCCAAAAATTGAAACTCAATGTAAAATAAATAAATGCATACCTCATTCAACATAAAATATTTTAATTTTTTGGCTGGGGGGGGGGGTCCAGAAACCCCAGTACCCCCCCCCCCCCCCTCGTCTGCCCCTGTTTAGGCTTTAATCTAATAGTATAACTTACATTTTACTTTTGTGTGTGTGTGTGTGTGACAAAAAACAACCTCTACTCTCTCTAAGTCTCTGTCTCTATGGCTCACAGTTTTATTTTTTTGTCTTTTTTTCTTGACACACAGTGCATTTTCTTTCATGTCTATGAGACTCTAATACATTTTGCTTTTCTGTTCCAGGTGCTAATGTGCAGTGCTTTTATACCTGGGTTCAGTGCCTACACTTTGCCCTCTTACAAAGGAAGAGTAAGTCGTGTGTGAAATTGTGGACTTTTTGACAGTGACATGAACATGTGTGGACCATTTCAGCAAAACACCCCTTTTAAGACCGTGGACTTTTTGACAGTGACATGGACATGTGTGGACTGTTTCAGCAAAACACCCCTTATAAGACCGTGGACTTTTTGACAGTGACATGGACATGTGTGGACAGTTTCAGCAAAACACCCCTTTTAAGACCGTGGACTTTTTGACAGTGACATGGACATGTGTGGACTGTTTCAGCAAAACACCCCTTTTAAGACCGTGGACTTTTTGACAGTGACATGGACATGTGTGGACTATTTCAGTAAAACACCCCTTTTAAGACCGTGGACTTTTTGACAGTGACATGGACATGTGTGGACCGTTTCAGCAAAACACCCCTTTTAAGACCGTGGACTTTTTGACAGTGACATGAACATGTGTGGACTATTTCAGCAAAACACCCCTTTTAAGACTGTGGACTTTTTGACAGTGACATGGACATGTGTGGACTGTTTCAGCAAAACACCCCTTTTAAGACCGTGGACTTTTTGACAGTGACATGAACATGTGAGGACTATTTCAGTAAAACACCCCTTTTAAGACCGTGGACTTTTTGACAGTGACATGGACATGTGTGGACTATTTCAGCAAAACACCCCTTTTAAGACCGTGGACTTTTTGACAGTGACATGGACATGTGTGGACCGTTTCAGCAAAACACCCCTTTTAAGACCGTGGACTTTTTGACAGTGACATGGACATGTGTGGACTGTTTCAGCAAAACACCCCTTTTAAGACCGTGGACTTTTTGACAGTGATATGGACATGTGTGGACTGTTTCAGCAAAACACCCCTTTTAAGACCGTGGACTTTTTGACAGTGACATGGACATGTGTGAACTGTTTCAGCAAAACACCCCTTTTAACACTATTGTGACTAGCACTGCCACGGCGTTTACGTCCTGCCTGCCCAAGCTTGCCACCAAGAAACTTCCCAAAAATCAGTAACTGTAAAGAAATCTGTCTAGCAAGCTTGAATTAAGTCCAATCACCACCAAATTTTGTGTACTAATTCAAAAATGGATGCCCAGTTCAGTCGTGCTATTTATAAGTTTGTCATGCGATTTGTTTTAGCAAAGGGGGGTGAAAGGGGGATAATTTGTGTTTTTTAACTTTTTTTGTGTGTTTTATTTTCGACTGCTTTTTTTAAAAGTTATTTTTTAACAGAAAGTATTATAAATAATGTTATAACCAAACAAGGTGTAAAACCTATGAATTAGCTGAAATATTGTTAACATTGTACACAGAAATAAGGAGACAGTACAAAGAAAAAAACAAGCAAATCACGCATTCACTCACAGCATCCTGACTCAAATGAAACAAAACTGTAGATCTAACACTCACCAAATGATGTCTAGGTAATCCATATTGAATATAAGTCACATTTTCACAACAAAGTACCAACTGTACACCTATGAACAATTCCAAAAGGATTTGAAGGCTCCAGCCATCCATTGTTATCAGTGCTGCCACGCCCTCATAGCTCCTACACGATTCCGAGATACATGTTCGTCTAGCAGTATCACCGCCAACCACGTGTAGTTTGCCGACTCGTACTAGCAACAACGGGACTGTTTCTTCCTCACTTTCACTGCTTGTATCGCTTTCGTGAGGCGAAAACGATACGTCCGAATCATGCTCTACGGGATCCTCTAGGTCCAACATCCGCAGAATTCATTTTTTTTCTCAAAAACGCACACAAATCAGGCGGATTTGCAAATGGCAGAAGGGGACGCCAAGTGTATCAAGGGAAACAACTCAATTTATTTGCAAGCTTCAAAAACCGGGAAGCAATCACGAGTCGTGTACCCTCTATGGCTGGTACTGAAAAATGCGCTTCCCGTCCATGGGCGTGTCAGCGCTGGTACTGATTTATCAGTGTCCCGTCGCGAAAGTGTTACGACCGTGGACTTTTTGACAGTGAGATGGACATGTGTGGACTGTTTCAGCAAAACACCCCTTTTAAGACCGTGGACTTTTTGACAGTGACATGGACATGTGTGGACTGTTTCAGCAAAACACCCCTTTTAAGACCGTGGACTTTTTGACAGTGACATGGACATGTGTGGACTGTTTCAGCAAAACACCCCTTTTAAGACCGTGGACTTTTTGACAGTGACATGGACATGTGTGGACTGTTTCAGCAAAACACCCCTTTTAAGACCGTGGACTTTTTGACAGTGACAACTGACATGGACATGTGTGGACTGTTTCAGCAAAACATCCCTTTTAAGACCGTGGACTTTTTGACAGTGACATGGACATGTGTGGACTGTTTCAGCAAAACACCCCTTTTAAGACCCACCAATTTAAGACCTCCTCCATTGTAAGGCCCTGTTTTGTTCATAACCTCTGTAAATTTACCTCCATTTTAAAGGTCCTTGTCTACATTTTTATACCGAAATCGCCATTTGACCATTAAAATGCAAAGTCTATTATCTACAATTATAGACAATACACCCCCTTTCGATCAGGAAAGACGAAACCAGTGTAGCCGTTTGAAAATTCATTGTAGTATTCCAGCGTAGTACTCATAGTAGGATATCCTTATTTGGAAAATGCCAAGCGCAAAACTCCTCTCAAATCCCGTGCATTTCGTGTGTTTAAAAAAAAGCGTGGACAGTGTCAAACTGTTGCTGCACTTGTTTGGGCATGGCTATAAGCACAGTGACATGAATTTGATTGGTCAGTATTTTTAGGCAAAGCACATGTTCTCAGCAAACAGAAAACAAAATATTGGAAGCGTGAGTCACGCTACCCAAAAATAAAATCTTTTTTTGCGTATATTTTTTTTTCTATAACTTTTTTCCCCATGGTTCATTCATCATCTGACATAACTTTTTAGCGAAATCTAACCATAAGATTATTGAAAAAAAGCAAAAATGTAGACGACCACCTTTAAAACTCTCTCCTTTTTAAGACCTGATTTTCTCAGATTTGTAAAGGTCTTAAAAGGGGCGATCCACTGTAGTATTACACAAATCATACATTTGGCAGACATACATGTGCAAGTGTAAATACTTGATGATGGATCCTCAGGTATGTTCTGGTCAAGTATACAGATAACAGGACAACGAAAGAAAGAGGATATAGGTTGATGAGGGCTAGAGAGGAGAATAGATGGATGAGTGATCTTGGGGAAAAAAAGTAGAGAAAGAGTACAAGAGACTGTGAGTACGAGAGAGAAGGAGTTTGTGTGTACATGTAGTTTGACTCCCTTCTGCATGCTTCTACCTTAGTTTTTCAAGCGCTTACTATTTCTTTTTCTGACTCTGTGGAAGAATTGGACTCGCTTTCTCATTTTCACCTTTTCTTTTCCAGACTCTTAGAAGAAAACTCTTAGTTAGTCCTGAAGACGCTTACATAAACGAACATTTGATTTAGTAATAGTATTCTATGTGCTGTCCTTGTATATATTGGTTAGAACAGAATTCTTTTCTTTTGTAATTTTCAGACTCTTAGATATAACGTGGGCCATGCTTGCTTTGCAGTATCTTTTCGATGGAGGCCTGACCGACAACATTCCCGTCCTGAACAAAGACACCATCACCGTCAGCCCTTGGGCCGGAGAACACTCCATCTGTCCGAGAGACTCGTACGGTCAGACCTTCCCCTTGACCGTGGTCAACACCAGCATCTGTCCCACAGGGTCAAACCTGGTCCGCTTCAATGACGCTTTCAACCCCCCCACACAGGAGTTTCTCAAGAGATACTGCTGGCAAGGCTATGACGCCTGTCTGACATTCTTGGCTGAAAATGGTAAGTTGCTGTTAGTGTGCTGACAGGCAATCCAAATCTCTGCGGCCCCCTGCACCCCCGGCGTTATTTATTGTCTTGAAACTCATTCTTCCTTGAGTGTATAGCCTGCCTAAAGCTGCTGTTTTCGCTCTGCTCTTACTCCAACCCCCACCAAACACACACTGTCCCCTTCCCCCACCCCAACCCCCCAAATCTTATTTATTTATTTATTTATTGAGGAGATTTCTATAGCGCATAACTAAAAGCACTATGCACTTTACAATCACTAGGTATAAGCACACGCAAACATACTCTGATTAAATAGAACTTAGGCTAACAAGACAATACTAAGAACACGAAACATTTGAGTTCATACAAAAATAGAGAATTAAATTAAATACTGGACAAACGATTAAAAAAAAAGCTTAAGGCCTACACCGACTACAGTGGACTATTTCAAATACAAAAATTTAGTTAACTATAAAAGGCAGTGCATAAAACTCCATAATCCTAAGAAGGTCGATCAAATAAAAAACATAAAAGACTATTCAACTATCATTAGGCCTACTTTGTAAAAGATAATAAACATGGTATACAAAGCTGTAATTTTTGAGTCACTTGAGAAAAAGTGACTATGTAATCGGTCAGTGTTAGTCTGTCCGGTCGGCCGGCCATCCGGCCGGCCGGCCGGCCGACCGTCCGTAGACACCACCTTAACGTTGGACTTTTCTCGGAAACTATCAAAGCGATCGGGCTCATATTTTGTTTAGTCGTGACCTCCAATGACCTCTACACTTTAACGATGGTTTCGTTGACCTTTGACCTTTTTCAAGGTCACAGGTCAGCGTCAAAGGAAAAATTAGACATTTTATATCTTTGACAGGAAACTATCAAAGCGATCGGGCTCATATTTTGTTTAGTCGTGACCTCCAATGACCTCTACACTTTAACGATGGTTTCGTTGACCTTTGACCTTTTTCAAGGTCACAGGTCAGCGTCAAAGGAAAAATTAGACATTTTATATCTTTGACAAAGTTCATCGGATGTGATTGAAACTTTGTAGGATTATTCTTTACATCAAAGTATTTACATCTGTAGCCTTTTACGAACGTTATCAGAAAAACAAGGGAGATAACTAGCCTTTTCTGTTCGGCAACACACAACTTAACGTTGGGCTTTTCTCGGAAACTATAAAAGTGACCGGGCTCAAATTTTATGTGAACGTGACTCATTGTGTTGTGAATAGCAATTTCTTCCTGTCCATCTGATGCCTCATATAATATTCAGAACTGCGAAAGTGACTCGATCGAGCGTTTGCTCTTCTTGTTAACAACAAATCTAAAAAGATTTTCATGTCATATTGCACAACACATTTTGACACACACCCAACCTCACACAAGCACACATACACACTTACACACACACACGCGCACACACACACACACACACACAATCTTAAATCTTATATTAAAAGACTTAAAACGGTTTGGAGCATTTAAGTTTAGACTGTGATATGCAGGTACATTTTCTTGAGATTAAAATGTTCAGCTTTACTGTGATCAAGGTAATAGTAAGGGCAGCAAATGCTAATTTTTGTGTAACCATGAAGTGATGGTGAAGATGGAGTTATGTCCCATTTATACTGCTAGTAACCATTTGATGTGTGTGGCACTGAGTGTGTGTGTGTTTGTGTATGCACCTATTTGTGTGTGTGAGAGAGAGTGTTCATGTGTAAGACAGAGAGAGAGAGTGTGTGTGTTTGTGTATGTGTGTGCATGTACTTCCTCTGTACAGGATGTGTTTTTGTGAATGTGCACATACGGTATCATTGACATTGCAGTTATTTTTAAGTAGGAGTTGTGTCCCATTAATCCATTCACAGAACCTGTTGATGTGTGCCTACAGTCATCTCATCTGTGTGTGTGTGTGTCTGTCGGTTTGCATTAAAGTGTGTGTAGACATATGTGCATGCATACCTATTCACCCCACACCAAAAAAAGGATAGCGCTGTACTGTACGGCAGCTCCCTTTTCCAAGTGTGAAAGCAGCCTGAATTTTCATGAGGGTATTCTCACACGACTATATATGAAATCTTATCCTTATCATTTAAGATGTATTTTTTTATTTTTTGACTCACATGCGAAGCAAAAGTGAGTCTATGTACTCACCCGAGTCGTCCGTCCGTCCGTCCGGAAAACTTTAACGTTGGATATTTCTTGGACACTATTCAGTCTATCAGTACCAAATTTGGCAAGATGGTGTATGATGACAAGGCCCCAAAAAACATACATAGCATCTTGACCTTGCTTCAAGGTCAAGGTCGCAGGGGCCATAAATGTTGCCTAAAAACAGCTATTTTTCACATTTTTCCCATTTTCTCTGAAGTTTTTGAGATTGAATACCTCACCTATATATGATATATAGGGCAAAGTAAGCCCCATCTTTTGATACCAGTTTGGTTTACCTTGCTTCAAGGTCAAGGTCACAGGAGCTTTTCAAAGTTGGATTGTATACATATTTTGAAGTGACCTTGACCCTGAACTATGGAAGATAACTGTTTCAAACTTAAAAATTATGTGGGGCACATGTTATGCTTTCATCATAAGACACATTTGGTCACATATGGTCAAGGTCACTTTGACCCTTATGAAATGTGACCAAAATAAGGTAGTGAACCACTAAAAGTGACCATATCTCATGGTAGAAAGAGCCAATAAGCACCATTGTACTTCCTATGTCTTGAATTAACAGCTTTGTGTTGCATGACCTTGGATGACCTTGACCTTGGGTCAAGGTCACATGTATTTTGGTAGGAAAAATGTGTAAAGCATGTGAGTCGTATGGGCTTTGCCCTTCTTGTTTATTGACAGACTTGATCCACTGCAGCAGTCATCGTGTGTTCACACACTTGGTTCACATGGAGGAGCGCCGGAGCACTCCCAAGTGCGAAGACTGTCAGAACCAGCGTGAACACGCTCTTCACAGTGAGCTCTCTGCAGATCTTCTGGAACAACGTGAGTGCACAGCTAAATGTCTGGTACAGTGGAACACCCCTTGAAGCCTGTCATTAATTGGGTCTAAGTCGATTACTTCGTGAAGCTTGCTTTTTGGTGAACAGATTTTGTGCAGTCTTCCTGGGGCGGATTTGTATTCAGTTGGCCGCTGTCAGCGTGAGTTCGATCCCAGGTTCGGCGGAAATTTATTTCAGAGTCAACTTTGTGTGCAGACTCTCTTCGGTGTCCGAACTCCCCCCCCCCCCCCCCCCCCCCCGTGTACACTACATTGGGTGTGCACGTTAAAGATCCCACGATTGACAAAAGGGTCTTTCCTGGCAAAATTGCTTTGGCACAGTTAATAATTGTCTACCTATACCCGTGTGACTTGGAATAATAGGCCGTGAAAGGTAAATATGCGCCGAAATGGCTGCAATTACTGGCCGTATAAAATTTCATCTCACACGGCATCACTGCTAAGCGCCTAGAACTGTACCCACGGAATATGCGCGATATAAGCCTCATTGATTGATTGATTGATTGATTCCTGAAGTCTTTTTTCAGATTCTCAAATTGAGTCAAAAGGGCTGTTCCACTGTAGGCCTCACATTGGGTTATGTGTATTTGTGTGTCAGTGTTTACAAGAGGGACTGGGTGGCCGAGTGGTAACGCACTTGTGCTCGGAAGCGAGAGGTTGCGAGTTCGACCCTGGGTCAGGGCGTTAGCAATTTTCTCCCCCCTTTCCTAACCTAGGTGGTGGGTTCAAGTGCTAGTCTTTCGGATGAGACGAAAAACCGAGGTCCCTTCGTGTACACTACATTGGGGTGTGCACGTTAAAGATCCCACGATTGACAAAAGGGTCTTTCCTGGCAAAATTGTATAGGCATAGATAAAAATGTCCACCAAAATACCCGTGTGACTTGGAATAATAGGCCGTAAAAAGTAGGATATGCGCCGAAATGGCTGCGATCTGCTGGCCGATGTGAATGCGTGACGTATTGTGTAAAAAAATTCCATCTCACACGGCATAAATAAATCCCTGCGCCTTGAATATGTGCGCGATATAAATTGCATAAAAATAAAAAAAAATAAAAAAAATAAATCCCTGCGCTTAGAACTGTACCCACGGAATACGCGCGATATAAGCCTCATATTGATTGATTGATTGATTGATTGATTGATTGAGATTGAGGGGGGTGGGGTGGTAGGGGAATAAGGACAAGGTATAGAGCAAGAGGGAAGATAGGGGGCATCAGGAATGAGGGGATGTAGGAACTCGGGGAAATACAGTGAGAGTGAGATGGATAGATACACGACGTGAATAAACTACATGTACCACGCACACCAAAGAGGAGATCTATCCAAGACACGCACAAAAACAACAACTCTGTTTAGCCAGTATTGTGCTTTGATTAACCCAGTGGATCCTGTGACCTTTCACATAGTTGTCTCCCTTCTCCTTATTCATACATCTGCTGGTCTGACTTGCATGTGTAAGTAAAAGACAACTTAGTCATTTTATCAGTTAAACAGCAAAAGGCTTACAGGTTCAGAAATTTAAAAAAAAACCAGATCGACTGCTAATATTAAAAATATTCAAATTAAAAAACAAGCATGGTATGTTATTGAAACGTTGAATGTATGACAAAACAAAACGTTACATTCCCAGGACTGCGACCCAGCGATCTTTTAAGTGGGCAGACAAACAAACAGACTGTACTGCTTACTGGTTCAGTTGTACACGATCACTGCAACATGTTTGCATCACTTAACCCTATCAGCCCTGACTGCAGTGCAGGCTCAGCAGCCTCTCCAGCCTGGAGGGTTTTGGCACTGTAGTGCAAATCTGATGGGTACTTCACTAAAGCGCTTCTAACTCTGCAACTAATAGTTGTAGACACATAAAATTTTGTGTGTTGTATGATAAGTGCATGTTCTTACCTGTTGAGTAGCAGTCAGTACCTTCTAAAGTGTGTAAAGTTCAAAGAAATCCTTCTTCCAAGTCACAAACACAACACCAAAAAGTATGTAAACACACCACTCTGTCACAGTTGTTCCAACAAGTCACAGGATGTTTCTGTCTCACATTTGCATCGAAGCCCACGCACAGGTCTTGTCCACTCAAATCAACACTTGTTTCACTCGATTGAGACGAAGAAACGTCGCATTCGGCATCATAATCACTGTCATCGTCGAGGAAAATCTCGTCAAGAACCTGCCTCACTGAGTATCGGCGTTGGTTGCTCATATTTCGCAGGAAAAATGCTCAAAAAACACTCAATCGGACAAATTTTGTTCGCAAAATTGCTCCAAACAAAGAAGAAGGAAGTGGGAACAGATTTACCTCCCTTGCTCGTGACCTGTCTTTTATTTTTAGATCAGAAACAAGGTTAGAGAAGATGCGTGTCACCGCCCGACAGTTTGTCGGGCACAGGTGTTGAAAGCTGCTAAGTGCGGAAAGAGTTAAAGGAGAGTAGTCGACAACAAATACAGCAACAATAAAAGATATCTTTTTTGTGTTACATTTTCTTGCAAGAAAAGACAGCAAGAATAAAGGATATTTCTGTTGTGTTTCAGTGTCCAAATTTGAGGATGAAGCTTTTTCGAGGGGGCTGGGTACCCTGGTGGCGACTCCGGTCAAAACTGTGGTCAGCTTTCTGGCCATTCCGTTCGTCATGCTCAAAGACTGGGTGGCACAGCTCTACCTTGGGTAAGTTGCAAGAGCACATGTGCACGCAAACGCACATGCATGTATGCACGTACATACAGGCACACACATGCATTTTTTTCTCAACCACTAAAATTTATTGAGTACCGTATTTGACGGACTACAAGCCGCGACTTTTTTTCAAAAAGAATCGCATTGCGGCTTATAAAAAGATGCGGCTAAAACGTTACCTAAACTTGAATATCATTCACCTAATGAAACACTTTTGCACTGCACTGACACAACTGTACTGGATTTACTGGAGACCGAACTGAGAGCAGAGATCATCGCAGCACCTACAGCAGACGACACGAGCGGGACCGATTCAAGCTCCGATGATGACGTGACCCCCTCGGCCTCGACTTCGACTTTTTTCAGTTCTGGATGAAGCGATCATGTCGCTGTTTGTGTCTGACAGTGAGGAAAGTGACTTTTCTGGCTTCTCCGCAGCAGAATCTGATGGTTCCGACCAGGCTGACTGAACAGTAGACACCTTTGTACATGTGTGTGTTGGTTACAAGTTGTGTGTGTGATATTTTTCTTCAAACATTTTCACTTTTCTTCTTTGTTTCATTTGTTTATTCTCGGAGCCAATTTCGCCAAATACCGTACTTTCGTTTGCCTGGTTGTTTTGATTGATTTACACGATCTGATTATATTTTTTTTGACGGCGGCTAATATAGTGACGCGGCCTATACATGGCTCGTCCCAATTTTTTTTTTTAAAGTCGGGGGTGCGGCTTATAAAACGGTGCGTCTTGTAATCCGTCAAATACGGTACTTCTCTTTGTTTGAACCTTGGAAACCTGATTCTGTTTCACTGATTCAAACATAATTTTTGAGTACCGTACCTTGGTGAGCAAAATAATGTCTTATCTGCATTTAGCTGTACATTATACTTGTCCCATCAAAAAAGCCTTCTTACTTGTGTTCTGTATAAAGTCATGCTCTGTTTCCCCAGAGGCTATGTGAGAGCTAGCCTCTGTCCCTTGTGCAGCCACTTTTCCCGTTGTTCGGCGTGGGGTAGAGTACCACCGTTTCGGCCCTGGATTTTAAGCATGTACTTCAGAGATGCCATTACCTAAATGCCTGTTGATTTTCTAACTTCCAGGGCTAGAATCGGTGGTTTCTGTTCCAAGGCGGCAACTCTCTCACAGAAAGTATTATTTTACAATGTTCTTGATGCTTGTATAGCAATAGCCATAGTTGTTAGAAGAGGAAATGGTGTGAACTTAGCTATTGTATTATGGTCTCTACACTTCGTCTATAGTTACAGTCCCAACGAATCGCGACAAAATAACTCTGAAAAGGACTCAGTAAATACTAGCAACCGTGAAGTACGCTCGATTCCTATAAGTACGCTGTTTTCTTTTGTAATATTAGTTTTTTTAGTCTTGAAACTGATGTTATGTGGGGACATTAATCCGAATCCGGGACCAGTTTCTCCGTTAGAAAAAGGTGAACTTATTGTAGCACACTTAAACACCAGAAGTTTGAGGAACAAACTTGATATTGTGGAAAGTGAAATTAGAGATTTTGACATAGTAACTTTATCTGAGACTTGGTTACCTGCTGGTAAGATGCAAGACCAATTTAATATTAATGGTTTCCACCCACTTGTGCGAAGAGACAGACCAGACGGAGCACACGGTGGTGTGGCAATATATGTTAAAGATTACTTATGCTGTAAAGAGAGAACAGATCTTTTGATTCCTAACCTTGAAGCCACATGGATCGAAACCAAATTGAATCAAGAAACTATATTGATAGGCTCGTTTTACCGGCCTCCTAGTGCCCCTGTTGCTTATTGGCAATTGATCGATTCTTCTATTAAACAAGTTATGGCCACTCCTCACAAATTCATAATTCTTGGTGATTTTAATTCCGATTTTAATGACAACCCACCAAAGCAACTCACAGACATTTTGTATCTGAATAGCTTAAAGCAACTAGTTACAAGTCCCACACGGATAACTGAAGATACGTCCACCTGTATCGACCTGATTATTACCCCAAGCACTGACATTGTTGATAAAGTAGAAGTTATTCCTCCCATTTGTAGTGATCACTCCGTACCAGTCGTTTATTTAACTTTTTCGCGACGCGCCGCCCGAATACAAGCGTTCACTGATCATGCCGTTGTCAGCACGCCGCCAGAATCCGTGCGTAAGGTGCGTGAGTCGCTTCGCCTCACACCGCCTTAATAGTAGCGTTGGAAGTGGAAAATACCACGCTGGGGATTTTCCATACGAAAACCCACGTCATAGGTTCAGAGGTCGGCTGCATTACCATACGCGACAAATAACTCCCAGAACAGTTGATTTCATTGGTTAGTTTGGATACTACAGGTCATTGACGGGACCAACCCATGCCTTAGTTTCATATTTAGGATTCCAAAATGTCGCGAGTTGTCAGTGTTGTTGCGAAGCGAAGCGGCGTGCAGAAGGAAGGTAGTGACTGTGTGTGCATGAAACAGTGGTGTTGTGATAGATGGATAAGTGAGTGATGAGGGTGAATGAGTTAGCCAAATCAAGAGCTCGAGGTGTCAATGCTACTTTGGCCAAAACCCAATGCAAGCGGACGGACGCGATTCTGGTGCCGGGAATGTTCCGGCTGTGGCCACATGGCTGTGGCGCTTTGTGTTGATCCGTGCTTCGAAGTGTGGCACACAAAGAAGGATGTTCTCCGTGCATAAACCGAGTTCTAAACAAGTCATTTATACAAAAACTGTAAATACTGTGACAGCAAGTGTTTCTTTTCTTCTATGGATAAAACCCAACGCAATGGGACTCGATTCTGGTGCCTGGAATGTGGTGTGGCGTTTTGCGTTGAGCTGTGCTCTGTGGCACTGTAAATACTGTGACAGCAAGTGTTTCTTTTCTTCTACATGGATATATTCATCATAGTCATCACCCAGTCATCTCATTGTATCATTCAGGTTAGTAAATTCTTTTTTGAGTATTCACTAACAACATTTTGTGCATATTTTCAAACATGTCTGTAGTATTTATGTGGTGCCTCTGGACTTTTTTTTATTTAAATTGTTGACATTTTCAATAGCATACCACACAAACACAACAAGCCTTTTGACAAATACAAAGTACATTTCTGAAACAATGAAAGATCTTTCTTTAATTGTGTGCAAAAAGTAAGTCTCCACATGTACTAGTTTTTTTACAATATTTTTTTCAAAATACAATATTTTTTTCAAAATTTTCAAATTTTGGTTGTCAGCAGGCTATTTATTGACATTTTCAATAGCATACCACACAAACACAACAAGCCTTTTGACAAATACAAAGTACATTTCTGAAACAATGAAAAATCTTTCTTTAATTGTGTGCAAAAAGTAAATCCCCACATGTACTAGTTTTTTTACAATATTTTTTTCAAAATACAATATTTTTTTCAAAATGTCCCAATTTTGGTTGTCAGCAGGCTATTTATATGCTTTGGCGCATGCGTTCTGAGTGTATAGTCATGTCATAGGGTGGACGTGTTGAAAGAGTTAAAGCATCATTTGAAGAAAAGATCACACTCAAAAAGAACGATTTTAGATTATAGCAAACTAGACGGTCAAAAGTTAATAGTTGAGTTACAGAAAATTGATTGGTCAAACATAGTGACTTTAGAAGATATTCATACCGCAGCTTCTCTTTTTTCGGAGCAGTTGTATTCGATCGTGAAAACCTGCTTGCCTGTCAAGGAAGTCACCATTCGGGAGGGAGACACACCCTGGATCACATCATATATTTTGAAATTAAAAGACCGAAAAAGATTTATTCATACTATTGCTGTGCATGTAGACACACCACAAGCTTGGGAACTCTTTCGTAAGATAAGGAACCAATACACAGATGCTATTCGAACGCGAAAGAAACAATATTTAGAGGAACTTGACCGGTCCGTATCTGATCCAAAGAAATTTGGTCAGAAGCAGTGGTGGAAGTTAGTTAACAGGTTTATGGCAAAGAAAGGCTCAGACCAAAACGAAATCCCGCCACTAACAGTTGATTGTAAAACCTATTTTGAAGACCAGGAAAAGGCTGAATTATTTAATATGTCTTTTGTTAAACAATCAGAAATAAACGACACAGACGATAATGTTCCCGATATAGATAATGCTGATTTTTTTGTCGACGATATGGTCGTGACTTCTGAAGAAGTGAAAAGTGTAATAGAAAGTCTTGATACATCTAAAGCTGTCGGGCCTGATAAAATTCATAATAAGATTCTTATTGCAAGTTTACCTATAATAGCAGAACCTCTATCTATTTTATTTACAAGATCATTAAATGAGGGCGTATTTCCAAGCATATGGAAAACAGCACACATAACACCGATATTTAAAAAGGGGGATAAAGGAGACTGTTCAAATTATCGTCCCATCTCACTCTTAAGCTGCGTAGGTAAAGTCCTTGAAAAATGTGTTCAGAAACATGTGTTTGATTATTTTGTATCGAATAACATAATCACACCTTCCCAGTCTGGTTTTATTCCCGGTGACTCCACTGTGTACCAGTTAACATGCCTATATAACGACTTTTGCAAGTCACTCGACGACAGCATTACTGTCCAGGCAATCTTTTTCGACATTTCCAAAGCATTTGACAGAGTCTGGCACAAAGGTCTTTTGAGAAAGTTATTTGCACTAGGGATTCGAGGTCAGATGTTTAATTGGTTGCAAAACTATTTAACTGATCGAAAACAAGCAGTGGTGCTTAAAGGAAGTATGTCTAGCTACTTACCTGTGCAAACAGGCGTTCCACAAGGCTCTATTCTAGGACCTCTCCTTTTTCTGGTTTACATTAACGACATAGTTGATAACGTTGAATCCATTATTAAACTGTTTGCCGACGATACAAGTATGTATTTAAGCCTGGAAAATTCTCAGATGCGAACAGATATTTTTAACTCAGATCTTGAAAAAATCGACCAGTGGGCTAGTCAGTGGAAAGTTAAATTTAATCAAAGTAAAACAAAACTTCTGAATATAAGCAGGAAAAGGAATCCAGATTACATCCCTTTGAACTTCGGTGGCACAATTTTACAAGAAACTGAAAGTCATAAACATCTTGGTATTATTATTCAGAATAACGGTAAGTGGGAGTTACATATTAAATCTGTTATAGCAAAATGCCGTACGCTAGTAGCTTGCTTACGATCTTATAAATATAGACTAGGCAGAAAAGCTTTAGAAACAATGTATAAATCCTTCATATTGCCACATTTTGATTATGCTGATGTTCTCTGGGACAACTGCCCTAAGGAGTTAGCCACCGAGCTCGAAAGTATTCACTTAGATGCAATTCGAACCATTGTTGGAGCAGTCCGCGGTACAAGCCATCAAAAATTGTACGATGAGTCAGGCTTTATTTCATTACTAGAGAGGCGAAAACGTCATAAATTGATATTATTTCACAAGATCGTTCACCGCAAGGTGCCAAACTACTTATTAGCGATATTGCCACCATTGATATCAACTAATAACCCATATCACCGGCGCAGACCTCTAGACAGGAAAGTTCCATCGTTTAAAACTGAATTATATAGAAACTCATTTCTCCCATCTACTACACAACTCTGGAATTCTTTACCAGACTATATAAAACTTAGTGATTCCCTGAGTGAATTTAAGCACTTTTTGTCAAAAAACGATTTAAGTCCGCCGTGTTATTTTTATTCTGGAGATCGCATGTCACAAATAATTCACTGTAAGCTCAGGTTATATATAAGTGATCTCAATAACGATCTAGTGAGACGTCACGTTGCTACAGATGCATCTTGTGACTGTGGATTCCCGTCCGAATCCGTACAACACTTCATATTCGATTGTCCAAATTATCGCGAAGCACGTCAAGAAACTATACATACCCTCCCTAATCACACAATTCACCTCCCCCACCTTTTAAACGGAGACAGACAGTATTCTTTAGATTTGAACAGGAAAATTTTTTCCACCGTACACTCGTTCATTGAACGTTCAGGCCGCTTTGGGTAAGTCAGAATAAATGCTCTACAAGCCGGACAACAACTTAAACTTCTGCACATCTCCTACCCATCCCTCTTCTTTTATTCATCTTCTTTCCCTCCTTCCTTCCTTTACTGTCTTTCTTTTAATCATTATGCAACGTTCATTACGTTATTAATAGATTTGGTTTATTGAGACAAATTTTTCACCCGTTACCGCCTTATGTTGTAATGTCATGCAGGAACACCACTATAAGCTTCTAGCTTGTTGCTGTTTCTGTGAACTTTGTATACATGTCATGATTGTAACCTTTGTTAAAATAAACTTATGTTTAAACCAAAAAATCTGGGGAAAATGTTCTTGATTTGTAGATCTTTTTTGTGTGAGGCATGTTACTGTGAACACACTTTTTTTTTAACCTATTATTGAGAATAGACACACTTGTTTTAACCTAATATTAACAGTGTGAGAAGTCTTGCTCTTAGAAAATGGTGTTATGCATACATGATCCAGCCATGCTGTTATGCATACATGATCCAGCCATGGTGTTATGCATACATGATCCAGCCATGCTGTTATGCATACATGATCCAGCCATGGTGTTATGCATACATGATCCAGCCATGCTGTTATGCATACATGATCCAGCCATGGTGTTATGCATACATGATCCAGCCATGGTGTTATGCATACATGATCCAGCCATGGTGTTATGCATACATGATCCAGCCATGGTGTTATGCATACATGATCCAGCCATGCTGTCAGTCTTCATGATGTGTAGTACCGTATTTGACGGATTACAAGACGCACCGTTTTATAAGCCGCACGTACCCCCGACTTAAAAAAAAAAAAATTGGGACGAGCTACGTATAGGCCGCGTCACTATATTAGCCGCCGTCAAAAAAAATATAATCAGATCGTGTCAATCAATCAAAACAACCAGGCAAACGAAAGTACGGCCGTTATTTGGCGAAATCGGCTCCGAGAATAAACAAGTGAAACAAAGAAGAAAAGTGAACAAGTTTGAAGAAAAATATCATACACACAATTTGTAACCAACACACACATGTAGTCCCGCCCGGAATAAGCTTTTTTGGGATGATTTACGACTTTAGCGCACATTTCGAGCAGACGAAAACACAACATGGCGGCTCTCGCTCCTCCAACTATCGCGAGACACAAAAAAACGAAATCGCGCGCGCGCGAGATCCTGATACATCCGGTGTTTCTCTGTACGCTATCTTGTAATGACGACTAGTCTTGTTCACAAACGAAGATTCGCGAAAAAAAGAGAAAAGCGCCGAGTCTTGAGTAGAGAGCTAATAAAGTACCGGTAATCGCTAATCGAGCGAAATGAAAATCCGCGGCGACTTCCATTAGGTGAATGCTATTCAAGTTTAGGTAACGTTTTAGCCGCATCTTTTTATAAGCCGCAATGCGATTATTTTTTTTTTAAAGTCGCGGCTTGTAGTCCATCAAATACGGTAAGCTCATCAGCAGCAAAGTAAATTTTATGGATGTCTTTTTTGATTTTTTTTTACAGTGCTTATTTCGGAGCCAAGTCTGAGGGCCATCTTCAGATGTGTTCTAAGCTCATCAGCAGCAAAGTAAATTTTATGGATGTCTTTTTTGATTTTTCCACAGTGCTTATAGACCTTTTTGGTATCTGAGCAGCTCTCGCGAGACACGCTCTTTGTGATGCTTTGAACATCGCGAGAACTTCGAACCTTCGCTTGTGCAGCTCGCACGAGATCGCTGTACCGCATGCTTTGCTATGCTCTGAAGCTTGCGAGAGATTACGAGAGCTTGGAATACCGATAGGGTCTATTACGGAGCCAAGTCTGAGGGCTATCTTCAGATGTGTACTAAGCTCATCAGCAGCAAAGTACATTTTATGGATGTCTTTTTTGATTTTTCCACAGTGCTTATTTCGGAGCCAAGTCTGAGGGCTATCTTCAGATGTGTTCTAAGCTCATCAGCAGCAAAGTAAATTTTATGGATGTTTTTTTGATTTTTTTTTACAGTGCTTATTTTGGAGCCAAGTCTGAGGGCCATCTTCAGATGTGTTCTAAGCTCATCAGCAGCAAAGTAAATTTTATGGATGTCTTTTTTGATTTTTCCACAGTGCTTATTTCGGAGCCAAGTCTGAGGGCTATCTTCAGATGTGTAGTAAGCTCAGCAGCAGCAAAGTAAATTTTATGGATGTCTTTTTTGATTTTTCCACAGTGCTTATTTCGGAGCCAAGTCTGAGGGCTATCTTCAGATGTGTACTAAGCTCATCAGCAGCAAAGTAAATTCTATGGATGTCTTTTTTGATTTTTTTTTACAGTGCTTATTTCGGAGCCAAGTCGAGGGCTATCTTCAGATGTGTACTATGCTCATCAGCAGCAAAGTAAATTTTATGGATGTCTTTTTTTATTTTATTTTTTTTACAGTGCTTATTTCGGAGCCAAGTCTGAGGGCTATCTTCAGATGTGTACTAAGATCATCAGCAGTAAAGTGAATTTTATGGATTTCTTTTTTGATTTTTCCACAGTGCTTATTTCGGAGCCAAGTCTGAGGGCCATCTTCAGATGTGTACTAAGCTCATCAGCAGCAAAGTAAATTTTATGGATGTCTTTTTTGATTTTTTTTTACAGTGCTTATTTCGGAGCCAAGTCTGAGGGCCATCTTCAGATGTGTTCTAAGCTCATCAGCAGCAAAGTAAATTTTATGAATGTCTTTTTTTAATTTTTTTTTTACAGTGCTTATTTCGGAGCCAAGTCTGAGGGCTATCTTCAGATGTGTACTAAGCTCATCAGCAGCAAAGTAAATTTTATGGATCGTGAGTGCTTATTTCGGAGCCAAGTCTGAGGGCTATCTTCAGATGTGTACTAAGCTCATCAGCAGCAAAGTAAATTTTATGGATTTCTTTTTTGATTTTTTTTTTTACAGTGCTTATTTTGGAGCCAAGTCTGAGGGCTATCTTCAGATGTGTACTAAGCTCATCAGCAGTAAAGTGAATTTTATGGATTTCTTTTTTGATTTTTCCACAGTGCTTATTTCGGAGCCATGTCTGAGGGCTATCTTCAGATGTGTACTATTAAGCTAATCAGCAGCAAAGTAAATTTTATGGATGTCTTTTTTGATTTTTGAGTCACTTGAGAAAAAGTGACTCTATGTAATCGGTCAGTGTTAGTCTGTCCGGCCGGCCGTCCGGCCGGCCGGCCGTCCGTCCGGCCGGCCGTCCGTAGACACCACCTTAACGTTGGACTTTTCTCGGAAACTATCAAAGCGATCCGGCTCATATTTTGTTTAGTCGTGACCTCCAATGACCTCTACACTTTAACGATGGTTTCGTTGACCTTTGACCTTTTTCAAGGTCACAGGTCAGCGTCAAAGGAAAAATTAGACATTTTATATCTTTGACAAAGTTCATCGGATGTGATTGAAACTTTGTAGGATTATTCTTTACATCAAAGTATTTACATCTGTAGCCTTTTACGAACGTTATCAGAAAAACAAGGGAGATAACTAGCCTTTTCTGTTCGGCAACACACAACTTAACGTTGGGCTTTTCTCGGAAACTATAAAAGTGACCGGGCTCAAATTTTATGTGAACGTGACTCCCAGTGACCTCTACACTTTGACGTCTGCTTTGGTGACCTTTGACCTTTTTCAAGGTCACAGGTATGTCTTGAAGGAAAAAAATTGAAATATCATATCTCTGAAACTATTCATCGGATTTGATTCAAACTTTATAGGATTATTCTTTACATCAAATTATTTACATCTGTATTGTGTTGTGAATAGCAATTTCTTCCTGTCCATCTGATGCCTCATATAATATTCAGAACTGCGAAAGTGACTCGATCGAGCGTTTGCTCTTCTTGTTTTTACAGTGCTTATTTCGGAGCCAAGTCTGAGGGCTATCTTCAGATGTGTACTAAGCTCATCAGCAGCAAACAAAATTTTATGAATGTCTTTTTTGATTTTTTTTTTCAGTGCTTATTTCGGAGCCAAGTCTGAGGGCTATCTTCAGATGTGTACTAAGCTCATCAGCAGCAAAGTAAATTTTATGGATTTCTTTTTTGATTTTTTTTACAGTGGCGTGAGTGCTTATTTCGGAGCCAAGTCTGAGGGCTATCTTCAGATGTGTACTAAGCTCATCAGCAGCAAAGTAAATTCTATGGATGTCTTTTTTGATTTTTTTTTGCAGTGCTTATTTTGGAGCCAAGTCTGAGGGCTATCTTCAGATGTGTTCAGAGATGGTTGAGAGCCTGAACAATCCAAAAATCCTTCTATACAATTTGACGACCAATCTCGCATCCAAATGTATCTTTACTGGACTGGAGTACCTGTAAGTACAGAAAGAAGACCATTTTTACCTTTTAGTTTTAATTGCTGTTTGCAAGCACTGAAGTTTAATTTTAGGGTCTTTTGTTTTTCTCAGTTTACGAATGTCAAAACATCCTTGGCTATGAATGAATGTTTCTATTTTATTTTGAGGGTTAACCATGCAGTAAAGTGGCTGAAAAAGTACCAAGCGAAGAAAAGATTATGATAGTAAAGATTGAAATTAATCGAAGAAACAAACTGGCAAAACGAAAGTCAAGTGTGAGCGTTTTGAATTTTAATTACATGAAACATTACATGAAAGCGAATGTCGATATTTGTTGACGTCGAGGGAGTAAGTTGCCTGACTTTTTGTGTGAAACTGCACCCCCTCATGAGGTTGATTTTAATATTTGACATACAGTGACTGGTAAATAGAACAGAACCTCATTTTGTGAGAATTTATGATCATTCAATGGCCATTCGAAGGCTTCATTGTTTGATTGTCTTGTCTGTTTCAGGGCCAGGGTGGTCTCAGTCATGGTGACGGCTGGCGCTGACATCGTGTCATCCTCTAGGAGCATCATCAGGAGCACTTGTAGGTGTGCGTGCAACACGTACACCACAACGCGTGACGGCGTGTGCGAGGTGTGTTCTCTGCCCGTCAAGATTGTGTGCAAAGTGTGTGGTGTGGTCGGCAATGAAATCTCACTGAAGGAAGGACAGACAGACTTGAAGGGGCTGGCGGACCAACGAAAGAATCAGTTGGCATCACGCAGAGACAGTGTCAGTGCGAAAACCCCTGCTGCTGCTCTTGCCAGTGAGGAAGAAGCGGATAAAAGCGAACAGAATGCTGCCATGGATTCTGCAGAGGTGCCACAGCGTCCATTCACTCAGGCAAAATTGGATGAAGATTACTTTGAGGAGCCAGCCGACATGGCTGTGGTGCTGGACATTGAGGTGAAAAAAGTGGACATGGCCATTTCCATCTCCGCAGAAGATGAAGACGGAGAAAAAGACGAAGACATGGGGGAAGAGACTGTGAACGTGGAGGGTGTGGGTTCCATAGAGAAGGTTCATTTTGATTCCGTTTCCTACACCAAGAACGCAGAGGACGTTCCCGAGGTGGTCCAACATCACGAACCACGCGTGGACAAGCTGCACCAGTATGTCCACAAGTTCGAGCAGTACAAGCCTGTGGTGACCATGCATTACATCGACGAGAACAACGTGCAGCACACCGAGAGCCTCTTCGTGCATGATACTCCTCAGGACTGTTCGGAACTTCCGGAGGCATCAGCAAGACCCTCAGCTCGCGCGGAAGGAGCGACTACGGCAAGATCTGAGGAAGGCGCAGAGGAACAGAGGGGGCGGAACGAAAGATCCTCGAGGGGACAGCAGAAGGTGCACTACAATGTGGACGTGGATCTGAAGAACCTCCTGGAGGAGAAGGTGCTGAAGCCGCAGCGCGAGTTCCAGAAGGAGTACCAGCAGGCGCACCAGAAGCGCCTCAAGAAGAAGCACCTGTCGGAGGCAGGGGGCAGCTCCGGGCGGTACCGTCTGCAGGTGGTCAGCTTCACGGAAGATCTCCCGTCCCCCAGTCTATCTCGCAGTAGCAGCATCAGAAACGTCAGCATGGACGACATGCATCTTGTGCACTCAGTTTCGGACGCAAGCTCCTTAGCCGGCAGCGTGCAGGACTTGAGAAGCTTTGCAGGAGGGAAGGCGCAGAAACAGCGAAAGTTGTGGTGGGAAGGGCGTGGCGACCTGGGGAGTCTGGCGGCCTCCAAGCAATTCAGTTCCATGCAATCGCTCAATACTCCCCCCTCCCCGGGCCTGCGCAGGTCTGCCTCTGATACTGTCTGCGTTGCTAGTGCCCTCAAGGAGCTGAAAATCCATACCAACGTTGCTGAAAGCTTGGATGTACTGGGAAAGGTAAGCCAGCAGCTACAGAGCAAAGCCAGCAAGGTCATTGTGAAAGTGACGGAAGATCCACCAGTGACTGACAGTGACTTTGACAGTGCTTTTGCGGCAGACCGATCAGGGTCATTCTCTTCTGTCTCCATGACACCCACCCTGCCTGCTATACAAGACGTTTCGACGTCCTCGGGGTCGTCCGATTCGGAACACGAAGAGGCAAAGGGAAAAGCGAAAGAAAGCAAGTCCAAGGCAAGTTCGAACAGAAAAGCATCACAGAACAAATCCAAGTTTGCAGGAGAGCCAAAGGCAAGCGAAGATGAAAGACACGGAAGCCTCACTGCTTCTAGAGAGAAAGCCAGACTGGAAAGGTCGCGCTCAAATCTTAAGTCAACGGAGGGAAAAAAGAGCCTGCTCACAACCCTGAAAGAACTTAAGTTGCAACGTAAGTGAAAAATAGTTCCCTTAAATCCGTGCTACTGGTTCAGTAGCCACTGAAGCCAAATGAGCTATACACAAAATTTTTAAAAAATGACACAAAAGTGCCCCCACAAACATAGTTCTGAAAGGTGTGAATTTTGACAATCAGATAACTTGGCACAAGGTCCTGAGAAGATTTATACTGGAAGAGATTCTGAGAGATCCAAGCTTACAGATTCTTCGCTGTACATGTATATACAACAAACTTGCCAGTGTCTCTTCTCATCTGTGTAAATCTTGTTCTCACCAAGCAGATTGACTGAAGGAAACGTGACTCTCAGAGCTTCTTTGAAGTTTGCTGTCGCAATGCAATGTTCCATGGACATGTATGATAAAGAAAAACTAAATGTGCTTGTTTTTGAGCATGCTTCCAAACTTTGCTACTTCAATGTACCTGTACCGGTGAATGCCACAAAATTCAATGTTGCCACAACACGCAGTCCCTTCACAGGGCTATGTCCTTGACCTGTAAATATCCCTTAATTTATTTGTCCACTGTGTTTTGGGGCTGTTACACATTGGAACCCCCCTTTTAAGACCCCCCCAATTTAAGACTTCCTCCCTTTTAAGACCTTGTTTTCTTAGACTTTCTATTCATAACCTCTGTAAATTGACCCCCATTTTCAGACTCCCTCCTTTTTAAGACCTGATTTTCTCAGATTTTTGGAGGTCTTAAAAGGGGGGTTCCACTGTATTTCACTCAATTTCAAGTCCTTCACTTCAGTGCCCTCCCTTTTTTCTTGTCAGTTTCATCCTTTGGCTGAAAGGATAAGTAGTTTGAGAGTCATTGTTGTGGATCTGCAGTATATTTATTTCAACACTTGCACTATTTTCTGTCCTCAAAAATTCTTTCTCAAATGTAAATAATTCATGTTCCATCATTAGTTTTCAGTTAACAGATCGTAATCCTTGTTTTATTTTAGTTATTATGTTTGGCATAACTCCTTTTTAATTTTTAGCTGGAAATGTTCACGAATCTGTGGATTTCTAAAAAATGTTTATTACAGAATGTTTTTACGCCAAATTAATTTTGTTACTGTTGGTTCTTTGCATCTCTTGTGTTTGCATGAACATGTCATGCTTTATTCTTAACCGATACTTGGTTTTAATGAAATAAGACCTTAAGTACAAAGTTAAGGCTTCTTTTACCTTCAAATCAAGGGGTAAAATGTTGTTGTTTTTCTTGTCCTATTAGCAGTATTCTCAGGGAAAGAATTTCTGTTCTTATCTGCTGACAGCGATTTGTGAGCATGTCATTATCAGTAAGTTTTTCTAACTCTGCGTGTCAGTCTTACAGACAATTAAATTACATATCTTAACCCGACTCACATTTAGCATTAACTTCAGATTAATAGCTTGGACACTGAACTACGCTTCACCCCTAAGGGGGAAGAAACCCCTTAAAAAAGAACGGCCTTGACTCAACCCAAGTTAACCAGAGTCAAGGTCATACCGCTCTCGCGACCTATCACGCGAGACCCAACCGCCGCCATGTTAGAAACGTCACTCCTACTTCAGCCTCCGATCAGCTCGGACGTGTTTTCACAGCTACGCTACAGGCTTTCAGCCTACTACTGTTTTTCAAGCAGTATTTTCACCCCGTTCTACAGGTCCCTGCCTAAGCAAGATTGGGTGAGCTCTTTCTAATTTGTTCGGCTCCTGTTCGTTTGTGTCTTTCTCCGTCTTGCAGTCTGTTTCGTGTTTACGTTTCTTAGACTGTTTGTTTTCGTCAGCTATGGCTGACAAAGAGAGAAAGAAGCCTCAGACTAGGCAAATGGCTGCTGAGTGTTCGCCTAGTAAGGACGCACTTAAAGAGACAGGCAAAGTTACTACCGTCTCAGTTCATGACCCAGTTTCTCAAACTACCATGTCCGTTAATATTTCGGACCCCGATAGCCCAGTCATGCCCGTACTGAAAGAAGCTAAAAGTAAGGCTCCTTCAGCCAAGAAGAGACGTAGTGGTAAAGACAAGACTAAAGATGATTTTTCCTCCCTTTTTGAGAAGTTTTCTGTCAATATGAATAACATGTTTGCACAACAACAGCAGTTTGCAGCCGATTTGCATGCTACTCGTAAAGAGTTACACTCGCTCCCAGCGGGGGTGGGCGGAGTGGCTTCGCTGGCTTACGCTAAGGCTCCGCCGTCATGCACTATCACGTCGGCCGACGTGCACGCAGAGCAGGGTGATTGCTTCATTCAAGGGGCGGTTTCACGCTCTTCAGGTTTGTCAAGTTCACCGGTAGCCAGGTTCTCTGGTGAAAGTGTTCAAGTTGGGCCGGAACTAGTAGCCCCCCCGCCGCGGCTGGGGGGTGAAAGTTTGACTTTCCCGGAGGCTATCGCTCTTTATAAGAGGCGGAACTCATGGGGGGTCAACACCGGACAACAAGTTGGGCCGGAACTAGTAGCTCCCCCGCCGAGGCTGGGGAGTGAAAGTTCGACTCTCCCGGAGGCTATCGCTCTTAGTAAGCGGAACTCACGGGGGGTCGACACCGGACAACGAGACAGTTGTACTCACAGGCAGACTGGTATGTCTCCGGTGAATGTATACAAGTCTCAACTTCCTCCCTCTGGGCAGGAAGCTGCTTTCGGGCAGGCTTTGCACGGTCCGTCCGTTTTGCAATCAGCCTCGCCTGTGGTGGATCGTTTTAGTGACGCAGCTAGTCACAGTGACTTTCACGGTACAGCCACAGCAGATTCGGAGGTCGACGATTCTCACTCACTTTCTGAGGAGGAAGTTGATGTCAAGTTGTCACTCAGACTTAAACCAGCTATGGTTACTGCAGCTCAGGTGTCTGCTAAGTACTTCGCTGAAGGGGTGACAGCTATGACAAGCTCTGCGGCACCACCACCCTCAGCGGTCGGTGATTTCCGCCCTGCCTTAACGGAAGTTCAGGGATATCGTTTTAGCGAGTCTCCTTCTGTTGCCTACGAACTTTCCAAGGTGCTGGCTAGAACTTCGGGTTCTGAGAATAGCTTGCCTGTGGATACTGTGCCTTTACTGGCGGCACACGGTCAGGCGCCTGATTCTGCTCAGCCATGGCTTGCCTCAGGCCAGTTACGGATGGCGAGCACTTCTTTTCATGCACGCAAGTTTGCTCTCTCCCGTCGCCACCACAGCCTTATCGAGACTTACGCTTTGCCGAGTGCACCGCTTCCGGTCACTCCGGAGTTGGCTAATCTCAGAGAGGATGTCTATCGTTTTGACAAAACTTGTGCTTACTCTGAAGGCGCTTTGATTGGTTTGGAAGAGACGGGAAGATACTCGTTGGAACTTGCTTCTCTTTCAGAGACACTTCTCAGATCTCTTTCTCGGTCGATCGCGGTGTCGTTGGATCCTTTCGAATTTCGAAACGACGCTAGCGTGAAAGACGTGCCCATACTCCTGGCATCTTTGGCGAAGGTTTCAGCCGAACAAATGACAGTCGCGGCACGGTTGTACGCTCATGCGGTTTACACACGCAGGGACGCTTTCTTGTCTGGCTCCAGAATTCAAGATAAGTCTACTTTGGACTTGCTCAAGGTCTCCCCTTTCACAGAGGGTTCTTTGCTTGGTCAACCTTCACTTGACGCGCTTGACAAACAAACACAAAACGCTAAGGACTTAGCGATCGCAAAGCTTGCCCAACACGGTTTCGCTAAGCCTCAGGCCAAACAACAGGGTCCTCCTAAAGCTTCTTTCACTTCTGCTAATCGAGGACGCGGCTCTCAGCATTCACAGTCCTCTTTTAGGGGTAGAGGCAGGGGCGCGCCTTACCCCAAGAAGAAGCCGTCTTTCGGCAATGCTAGGGGGTCGGGTCGAAAACCTAACCCCCAATGACGAGGCCCCGAGCTACTCATCCCCGCAGCCCCCACCCTTTTGGTGGCGGGCGGCCCCTCCCGGGCCCTTCCCTACTGGTTACAGCATGTAAACAGTCAGTGGATCGTGGGGATAGTACGTTCGGGGTTCAGGCTGCTCTGGAAAGAGGAGAAAGCGCCTCTAACCAGAACACCTCCTGCGTTCAAATTTCCGACAAAACCAGAGGCAAAGGCCACAATTCAGTTGGAAATCGCTGCTCTTCTTCAAAAGGAAGCAGTGGAAGTTGTTTCAGACCACAACTCCCCGGGTTTTTACGGGAGGATATTTGTAGTCCCAAAGAGCTCGGGAGGGTGGCGTCCAGTCTTAGACCTGTCCCCATTGAACAAATTCCTCCGGGAGATTCGGTTTACCATGGAGACTCCCTTTTCTGTTCGGGAGGCACTCAGACCGGGGGATTGGGCAACATCAATAGATCTGACGGATGCGTATTTTCATATACTCATGCATCCGTCAGATCGAAAGTGGCTCAGATTTCGGTGGGCAACAGACATTTATCAGTTCAGGGCTCTCCCCTTCGGCTTGTCTCTGGCCCCTTGGGTCTTCACAATGGTGACACGACAACTTTGTTCTCTGGTCAGACAAAAAGGCATTCGTCTGCGTGCATATTTAGACGATTGGCTCGTACTAAATCAGAACCAGCAGTCTTGCAGTCTTCACACGCAGGCAGTGTTGGATCAGGCAAACGATCTAGGTTTTCAGATCAACCAGAGCAAATCAGAGCTGATACCGTCACAAAACTTCACGTATCTAGGGATGACTTTCGATACGGTGGCATGGTCAGTTCGTCCCTCACTGAGAAGAGTCAACAAGCTTCAAGACCTACTCAGGTCTCTCAGGTCTCAGAAACAGGCCAAGGTCAGGGTCTTGGCGTCCGCCTTAGGACAGATGGAATCTATGGCCACTCTCATTCCGCTGGGGAGAGTATGCAAGAGGCCGTTTCAGGCTGCACTCAACTCAGAGTGGAATCCGGCTTACCAGGGCTGGGATGTCTCTGTTCAGATACACAGCTGGATTCGACACACCACAAATCAGTGGTTACAGGCAGGCTTGTTTCTGGGAGTTCCGATTGTGCTTCCTCCTCCGGAGGTCGACATGTTCACAGATGCGTCTCGGGTGGGCTGGGGTGCTCATCTTGCACAGCTCACGGCCTCGGGGACTTGGCCAGAGAGTCAAGCCCGGTCTCACATCAATGTGTTGGAGTTGGAGGCAGTCTTTTTGGGGCTTCGGAGCTTCTTCCCTGCCGTTGTCGGAAAGCATGTTCGGCTACATACCGACAACACCACGGTAGCGGCCTATGTGAACAAGCAGGGCGGTTCACGGTCGCAAACACTCTCAGTCAGAACTTGTCAGATCCTGCGGTGGTGTGCTCAACATCAGATCACTCTGTCGGCGAAGTTCCTACCGGGTCGGCTCAATGTTTTAGCCGATGCTCTCAGCCGTTCGTCCAGTGTGTTGCACACGGAGTGGACGATCACCCACCATGCACTTCAGAGATTGTGGGTTCAGGTCGAAAAACCTGTAGTCGATCTGTTCGCTACGAGGTTTTCCCGGAGACTGCCAGTATTTGTCTCCCCATTTCCCGATCCGGAAGCTTGGAAGACAAACGCTCTGGAGATCAACTGGTCGGATCTCACGGCGTACGCCTTCCCTCCGTTTCAACTGCTGGGCAGGGTACTCAGAAAGGTCGAGATGGAACGCCCGTCCCTCATTCTGGTGGCTCCAATGTGGACAAGCCAACATTGGTTTCCGGACCTGCTTCGTCTCACAGTAGGTCCTCCCATTCCGCTAAACCTAGAGAAGGGAGATCTGCTACAACCACGCACGGGCGTTCTTCACGAGAATCCGCAGGCTCTGCGCCTTCACGCGTGGAGACTTTGAGAAAATCTTTGCGTCGCTCAGGTGCTTCTGAAGGGACTTTGGATCTGGTTCAAAAGGCTCACAGGCAGTCTACTAGCTCGGTTTACACCTCACACTGGTCTGCATGGGTAGCATGGTGCGCAGATAATGGGGTCGAAGCTACATCTCCTCGGTCAATGCAGGTAGCAAATCATTTGTCTTGGTTGGCCTCCCAAGGCAAGTCCCCATCATCTCTTAAGGTCAGGAGATCAGCGATTTCGTCCACCTTAAAGCAATTAGGTCGCACTATTTCCCTGGGTGGAGTTATTGCAAGCGTGTTAAGGGGCGCTGCATTGGATTTTGTTAAGACAAAGACTCCAGTCCCAGCCTGGGATCTGTTTCTAGTTTTGAACTTCTTGAGATCTTCGGATTTTGAACCTTTACATTTGGCAAGTCTCCATAATCTTACGCGTAAAGCTCTTCTGCTCACTTTACTGGCTACAGCTAGACGGAGCAGCGAAGTACACGCGCTCTCAGGCCTTCCAAAAGACATCTCTGTTGAGAGTGACGGCTCTATCTCCCTTCGTTTTAGACCTGATTTCTTAGCAAAAAATCAAAAGCCTCACCATCCTGCTCCCGTTATCAGGATTCCGTCTTTGTCCACTATACTAGCACCAGGCGACCCTGACATGACAAATTGTCCAGTGCGAACACTTAGCAGCTATTTGTCTAGGACTGCTCCGTTAAGAGCTAAAGAACAGAGACTTCTGTTTATCTCACTCAATACTGCTCGGAACAGAGACCTGTCACGGGTGACTTTGGCTAGGTGGATCGCCACACTCATAAAACAAGCATATGAATGGTGGCAGAAAGGAAAAGGGGGGGGGCAGTCCGTTCTCCCCATGTCGTCTGCACGTACTCATGAGGCGAGAGCCTGGGCCTCGTCTTTGGCCGTACTACAGTCAGGAAGGCTTTCTGAAGTACTTGACGCTGCGTATTGGGCGTCTGAAGACGTCTTCATAAATTTTTACTTGCGTGACATTGCAAGTAAGCGGCAAGATGGGACCAACTCCTTACCGGCTGTGGTAGCCGCAGGACAGGTTCTTCCAAGATCATAGAGTAAGTACCCGCCACCTACATTAGCAATCTGCTAAATGTGAGTCGGGTTAAGATATGTAATTTAATCGAAAATTTTATAAGTAAATTTTGATTTGATTAATATACTTACCCGACTCACATCGTTAATACCCTCCCGCCTACCCCGCTTAGGGTTTCCATAAAAAAGAACAGATCATTTCAGTAGGAGTGACGTTTCTAACATGGCGGCGGTTGGGTCTCGCGTGATAGGTCGCGAGAGCGGTATGACCTTGACTCTGGTTAACTTGGGTTGAGTCAAGGCCGTTCTTTTTTAAGGGGTTTCTTCCCCCTTAGGGGTGAAGCGTAGTTCAGTGTCCAAGCTATTAATCTGAAGTTAATGCTAAATGTGAGTCGGGTAAGTATATTAATCAAATCAAAATTTACTTATAAAATTTTCGATTATACTGTCTGTTGTTTTTTGTCAACAGTAGATTCCACCAGTATCTGGTGATTCGTCATTTCATCATGAGTATGACAGTTATGAGTTATATGTATCTTCTTCTTTATTGTTGGCTATTCACACCGGTGATTGGTGAAGTACACATTTTTTTGTCAAAGCTGTGTTTGACAGCTACTTCTGTTACTTTCTTGTCAACTGAACAGTAATTCACATAATAAGTTGCTGATGTTTATTTCTTATCAACCTTGCTTTTTACTGAGAGTATTTTTTAAAGTGATAAGTGCTAACACTATGATAACTTTCTGTTACTTTGCACCATTTTGTCCTGGGTAAATTGTAGTGAAATGCAAAGTTATGTTTCACCTTGCACCTTTAATTGCATTTTTTGCTCAGTGATTAACCCCTTCACTGCCACAGTATAACAGCATTTTGGTATTGCTGTGCGCCAGGGCAAATTTCGCTTTCTTCGGTAGGTTCACTAATCTGTTCACTGCTCAATCATTTATTGAGATATCTCTTAGATCTTTGGCATGTGGTTTGCTTACACCCTTGGCTATTATCTGATAACATGATCATTGGACTTTGTTTGTGATTGTTATAGTAAAAATCGATATAATGACCATTTTTTTCAAAAATTACAGTTTCCAAACTTTCACACACACACACACTGCAGCATGTAAAACCGCAGAAAACACAGCTAAAACTGGTGTCAAACATCAGGTACTCACATTACAGCCCATAACAGCATTCTTCTGTGTGGTAATCCATAAATTACTTCTTGTAGAGCTTCCAGAACACTGTATCATTTGAAAACAGGTCTACGAGTTGATGTCCGACTTTCGGCCGCCATTTTGAATGTTATAGATCGGAAAAAACTTCTAAAAATGTTTTTACCACGTGGTACTAACTTATCTGAACGGTCAATGGGAAAGAACTGTGTTTAAACCCCTACAATAAGTTGGGCAGTGGTTACCTCCCATTTAGTTTTCACAAATGTCCTGAAAAGTGCTGATGTAAATGCCACGTACAAAATGCTTGGTACCTTGTACGTGTATGGGCGTATGACAAACCTAACATGACCACGTATGTAGTACGTGCTGGGCAGTGAAGGGGTTAAGACTTATTATGTACAGTCGAACCTGTCAGTAACTACCGTCGCGATATAACCTTCGTGGTTGAAAACGACGTTAAACACCAAATAAAGAAAGAAAGTCAATAACTACCACTCAAGGGACTGGCCAAATGCAGTCATCATAGACAGGTGGTCGCTTTGGAAAGGGGAATTTATAGAAAAATCTGTCAGGGATGTTTAAGGTTGTTTGTTGTGGGCATAGTGGTAGTCATCGAGAGGTGGTCGTCATGGCAGGTTTAACTGTACCTGTAGTTGACACAATCTCCAAACCAATGTACACATAATTCCATTTTTTCTTGTTTGCTGACACAAGCAAGGACAATTAACTGGCACATTTTTTCTGTAAATTATTGTAAAAAAACTAAAACTAACAAAATTTAAAACACAACAAATCTTCACTGGCAGTGAGCGCATTATTTAGTTCCCAGATTTTGTTTCTTTCTTCGTTCTGGCCTGACACAACTCACTAACTTAATAGGAACAAGAATTTGGTGATAACAATGGGTGCCCGTACACAGGGAATGCATAATTGCTATAATTTCTTGTGTTATTTAGAACATATTTCCTGGTCTTTCACATGAAAACAAGTAAGAACCGGTGACTTTTATCTGTGTGTATATATATATATATGTTTTACTATTTTAAGATGCAATGAGAAATAACTTTTGAACAATTACTCGATACCAGTGATGCTTTGCAAATATATCAAACATTTGAATACAAATGATCCTGTAATTATAGCCAGAATTATTATCCAAACTTATTTGATCCCCCAGGGTTGAGATTGTTGCACAGTTGTTCTTATCTGAAAGCCAGATAAAGCAGTCCTTCTTTTCTTTCAATGATTTGTACATTTTGACTGTTGGCTTTAAGAATCCACACTGAGTACAATATCCTTGTAACTATAAAAGACAGGATGAGGGTGGGTTATTTTCATGTTTGTAAGCATATATATATATACATGTCATTTATTGAAACGTTTTCTCACGTGACTCTTTGTAATGTCATACATGTGCCTTTTCTTGTATGTAACAACACACTAACCAACATTTTATTGTGGTGCTCATGATGTTACCAAATCATTCATAATCATATCATTTCTCCGATGATGAGAACATAAAAACAATAGAGGTGCACCAGGTCAAGGTCACAGGAGCTCTTCAAAGTTGGATTGTATACATATTTTGAAGTGACCTTGACCCTGAACTATGGAAGATAACTGTTTCAAACTTAAAAATTATGTGGGGCACATGTTATGCTTTCATCATGAGACACATTTGGTCACATATGATCAAGGTCAAGGTCACTTTGACCCTTATGAAATGTGACCAAAATAAGGTAGTGAACCACTAAAAGTGACCATATCTCATGGTAGAAAGAGCCAATAAGCACCATTGTACTTCCTATGTCTTGAATTAACAGCTTTGTGTTGCATGACCTTGGATGACCTTGACCTTGGGTCAAGGTCACATGTATTTTGGTAGGAAAAATGTGTAAAGCATGTGAGTCGTATGGGCTTTGCCCTTCTTGTTATAAAATCCTGTGCATATTTTGACTGAAGAATTTGGGTATACAGTACTGCACTGTCACTGCTGAGTAACAGGTTGCAACAAAATTGTGTTTCTTGAACTGTCACTATTAGTTTGGAAAAAAAAGTGAATAAAAAGAGTTGAGAAAGGGAGGATAAATAATTCTTGCGGAAAATGGATACCATTTTCTTGCCATGTGTTGAGCCTGCTCTTGCCAATTTTTTTTTTATTTTAGCGTAGAACTTTCATGGAGCCCTACCCTTTCTCAAGCAAAACATAATGTTTATGTTGAAGAGGAGCTTTGCTCAGAAGGTTGGGTTCGTTTGTCAGAGATTTATCAATGTCCGAGATTGATCAAGATTCTTGCAGTCGTTGCTAACAGTGTAATCTTAAGACATTTGTGAACAAAGTGTTCCTTTGCCTCAGGAAATGCAGATCTGGAAAAAGAACTTGTAAGATGTGTGATGTGATTTTCACTGTAACTGAGGGGACGTTTTGAGTTAGTACCTTAGTATTTCAACAGCTAGGGCCCTGACATATCACCAGTTTTAAGCGGTATTGTACATGTACTTGACATTAATATGAAAGCTTGGAGTCATGTCTGAAGCCTGCTTCAGTTTCAAATTAAAGCGTCTGTTATATGGTTCTGCTTTGAGCATAATTGCTGTCATATACTAGTTTTGATATTAAAAACTATCATTATTTAATTGCATATGTACTGTAATTAGTTCTCTCAAATGACGAAAAGCTTTATGTTGGGTCAAAACCATCGTCTCAAACGCACTCCACTGCATACAATGTATTCCATTGAGTTTGAACAAGAGTACATGTACCTACCTCATTCCTCAGTAATCCCTCATTTCCATTTTTATTGTAAAATGTCATGTCCTATTTATAACTTAATTTATGTTCAGTTTTGGTCACTGCAATGTCATTCAAACCTGTTTACCCTTACTATTTGGGAGTAATTTATGCCTTTTTTTTTAGGATTTTGGGAAATAATACTCTATTTGAGTCCACACTACGATTTTCAAATGTGCTTCAAATTAAGTTTGTGTTGCTAATGTTGGAGTTTGTAACCACTGTGTTACTATTTTGGTCATTCTTTTACTTTACTACAGTATTACTCTTGTCAAGGTTTGGGGGTAAACAGGTCTGGACTCATAGCTTCGTGGGTCATAGGAAGAACAATTGCCTCCAATGACATTTTCTGACTCTTTCTTGGGTATGACTTTTTCGTAAGTAGACAAAATTCGAAGCAAAGAAAACTTGCCTGGGTCAGTATGTTGTTACATGTAATACTAGGTGAAAAGGGGAAATTGTTAAAGGTTAATGTGGTTACCTGTCTTGTTTTAGTTGGAATAAACAACATGCAAAAGTGATCATGTTGATTTCCTGTTTACAGTGTGTGTGTGTGTGTGTGTGTGTGTGTGTGTGTGTGTGTGTGTGTGTGTGTGTGTGTGTGTGTGAACTTACTGGGTTACTGGGCACATAGTCGCTACAAATAGACAAACGAACACACACACACACAAGACTGTAGATGAAGAAATGGATACTGCCTTTGTAATCTGAGCACATTATGTTTTACATACATATGGATCAATACATGAAAACTGATCAAGTTACAAGCCTAATTCAGCAACATAAAAAATACAACATTACATCAGCTTTGTAAGTACTTTCACATCCAAGTTCACAATTACACTTGTACATCAACTCAAACTCCGTACATTCAAACCCTGTTTTTGCGACTTCCAAAAACAGAGACAGCATTTCTTTCACCTATGACACTCTTCAATCACACAGCCATGTGCACAATATTCCATTCATGGTTAACATTCCCAATGCTTTCTCATTCACAACATACCTGTCACAACAACTACTTCACAGAAAAAGCACAATCACAGTTTCAAAAATGTACATTCTTACTAATTTAAATAAATAGAGGACACAGCAGTAACCAGGTTTGGTCTTTCTTTATCAATATTTGGGCAGCGACAAACTGTCTTCTTTAGGATGTTATGATAAAAAAAGCACGGAATGACGGCACGTGAAGTACAGTGTATTAAATTGTCATGATAAATAATAACGTCATTCTTTCTCGCGCATTCTTTCTTTCTTTCTTTCTCTCTTGTTCTCTGTCTGGCTGTCTGTCTCTCTCACTCCTCCCTTACTGTTACGACTCAACTCTAAAGATGTCATTACTTGTTTAGCCGAAACTAAAACATGTTTGTTACGTCATTAGTATAAGAGTCTACGAAATCTGCATCTTGGAGACGTGTTGAAACGACGTCATTACTTCGTCATTAGTATGAGAATCTACGTAACCTGTACGCGTCATTGCGTTGCATTGTGGGAATGTAAACAGTCATTTTTGAGGAAGTCAGCTGGACGGCAAATGGAACAGAACCAAAGCGTTACCGTCGCTCCATTTGCGAGATTTTGTCGGACCCGCAGGGTTCTGAATAGGCTATAGGTGGTAGAACAAGATACAGGACAGTGCCAGAAACCGAAGGAAGACTTGTGTGATCTTTTTGGTGAGCCGCAAAGCAAGTCGAAACATGAGATTCTGTCGTAACCACCGTTGAAAGCCGCCGGCATCCGAGCTGTCATTCCGAGACCATGAGGTGTTATCCGCAGCCGCACAGACTCGTCTAGTCTTGTTCGGGAAGGAGCATCAAGAGGTAAGCTATTCCGTAAATGAAGTGTCCGTCAAGTAAAGAGTGTTCTTTAGTCCTACTCAAACGGAGCATCAAGAAGGTAAGGTGTCGTTATAATATCGAGCGTCCATCAAGGAACAGCTATTATACACACACATCTATATCACATATATTTTGTTTTAGAATGTTTAATGAAGTTAATCATAAACGTACATGCTGCAAGTTAGTTCAGCATATAGTATTTTATTCAGTAACCATGCTTGGTTTGTCTGCGAGTCGCCCGACATGAAGGAGTAAGAAGTCAGAAGTAACCTTGATCATAGGATACGTTGTTAATAACAAGTATTACCTTTGATCCAGGGGTTCGAGCATCTAGGATCTACTGGACTAAGGGTAAGCTGTTAAGCTACGCCACCAGTGTGTTCTACTCAGCGAGGAGCAAGAGGAGCACATCTACTTCCTGTCATCATCACCAAGTGACATCTTCACCAAGTTCGTCACTGCCGCCGTCATCGTGTGAATCAAGTCTTCCCATCAGGACATTCAGACTTTGTGACTAACCTGCTTATTCAAGATAAGTTCAGCTCGATATAAAGCCAGACTGTCAATGCAAGAATAATTAATTATGAACTCGAGTTAGTTAGATATTAAATAGAAATGGTTTGTTAAAGAATCCGGGAATATATCCTAACCAATAAAGTATTCATCAATCTAAACTGATCGTCAGTGTTTACGAAGTGATTTGAAGCATGACTATTATGGAGTGTTGAATAGAATTTTTGGTGTGTTTCTAGATATTGTACCGTACTTTCCGGGTGACAAGGCGCTTCGTTATCTAAGACGCACCCCCTTCTTTTTAAAACAAGAAGAGCAAACGCTCGATCGAGTCACTTTCGCAGTTCTGAATATTATATGAGGCATCAGATGGACAGGAAGAAATTGCTATTCACAACACAATGAGTCACGTTCACATAAAATTTGAGCCCGGTCACTTTTATAGTTTCCGAGAAAAGCCCAACGTTAAGTTGTGTGTTGCCGAACAGAAAAGGCTAGTTATCTCCCTTGTTTTTCTGATAACGTTCGTAAAAGGCTACAGATGTAAATACTTTGATGTAAAGAATAATCCTACAAAGTTTCAATCACATCCGATGAACTTTGTCAAAGATATAAAATGTCTAATTTTTCCTTTGACGCTGACCTGTGACCTTGAAAAAGGTCAAAGGTCAACGAAACCATCGTTAAAGTGTAGAGGTCATTGGAGGTCACGACTAAACAAAATATGAGCCCGATCGCTTTGATAGTTTCCGAGAAAAGTCCAACGTTAAGGTGGTGTCTACGGACGGCCGGCCGGCCGGACAGACTAACACTGACCGATTACATAGAGTCACTTTTTCTCAAGTGACTCAAAAAATTGTAATCCAGTCACCCATTGGACGCAGGGGGCCGATAGGGCGCACCAAAATGACCCAGTTTTTGCCATGAGAGGTGGTTCCCCTGTCATATCTGAGAGAGGAAACACTTCCTGCATCGGGGTCAGTGACCGGTCAGTGACCGACTTTAACTGAGTGAAAATATGTGTGCTCTGTGTGTGCGGCCAGATCAAAGGCATTGTGATAGCTGGGTGGCCTTGTTAAAAGACACGACCTTCTTCCCAGGGGTCAATGACCCAGTTTTTGCCATGAGAGGTGGTTCCCCTGTCATATCTGAGAGAGGAAACACTTCCTGCATCGGGGTCAGTGACCGGTCAGTGACCGAGTTTAACAGAGTGGAAATCTGTGTGTGCGGCCAGATCAAAGGCAGGGCAGTACCTAGTAGCTGAAACATGCATTATCACAAGTTGTTTGACTGGTACTCAAGCGGTCTCTTTGATTTTTTTGGTATTTCATACAGGATTAGGGGATTAGGCGCTTCGTTATACAAGACGCAGGGGTCGAACTCGAGGAAAAAAGTCGCGCCTTATGACCCGGAAAGTACGGTAATATCTAAAACACAGGGTTAAAAAGGGGAACTGCAACACTTACACACACACACACACACACACACACACACACACACACACACACACACACACACACACACACACACACACACACACACACACACTAATTCTTACTACTGTACAAAATCAATACCAAGGACGGAATGAAGTTTTCACATTATGAGAATACATCAGAAAAATAGTTTCAACTTCGAAAAGTCCCATTCACAGAAACAGGACTAATATAACTATAGTCTGCTGAAGAAACAAAAGACACTATGCACCTAAATTACCAAACGGTAAATTCAAAATAACTTAGTTGGAATGCTTTATACACAAGAACAAAAATGTGTCTTTTCCTTTTTCTCCAAAGGAAAGGGGGTGACTGATGTAGGCTAATGTTTCAAAGAGGTGCAAGATTCAATTGTTGAACTGCAATAAGAATTTAAGATTGAATCAAAAATTCAGAAGCATAAATAAATCAATAAATACATTGTGGAATGGACAAAAAATGACATAAATATGATATGGCATTTCTTTTTAATCAGATCAACATGCTACATGTAGCATAAACAAAATCTTCCGCATCTATGCATGCTTAATCAGATCAACATGCTAGCATAAACAAAATCTGCTGCATCTATGCATGATTACTTTAAGTAAGGTATCTCCAGGCAGTCAAAGCTTATGTGTAGACCTCAGTGAAAAAATAATACTTCACCTTTCCAGTAGCTCTTGCCATATGCAAGTATCGTACACTTATGGTTTTAACCTTGTGTATGCAATGCCTACACTTATGGTTTTAACCTTGTGTATGCAATGCCTACACTTATGGTTTTAACCTTGTATATGCAATGCCTAACACTTATGGTTTTAACCTTGTGTATGCAATGCCTAACACTTATGGTTTTAACCTTGTGTATGCAATGCCTACACTTATGGTTTTAACCTTGTGTATGCAATGCCTACACTTATGGTTTTAACCTTGTGTATGCAATGCCTACACTTATGGTTTTAACCTTGTGTATGCAATGCCTACACTTATGGTTTTAACCTTGTATATGCAATGCCTAACACTTATGGTTTTAACCTTGTGTATGCAATGCCTACACTTATGGTTTTAACCTTGTGTATGCAATGCCTGCACTTATGGTTTTAACCTTGTGTATGCAATGCCTACACTTATGGTTTTAACCTTGTATATGCAATGCCTAACACTTATGGTTTTAACCTTGTGTATGCAATGCCTAACACCAAATGAAATTTCCTTCTGAACCCTCATTGCTCTGACAGAAATGTGAACAGAATATACGTAATCTCATGGCACAAAAACGTCACTTTAAATCCAATGCTCTACCGGTTCACCTCTGTCGTTCTTAAAATGACTTTTTTCTCTGACCTGTTATTCATTTTCTTTTCCCACACTACCCTTCTTCCCCCCAACCCCCCCTCCCCCCCCTTTTAAAGGAAAAACCACTAAAAACACCAACAACAAAAACTAAAATTCCTAAATGTTATCATCTATTGATCAACAATGGGCGATCGACAAGAAGAAGAACATCTATCAACAATTCTAACTAAGCTGTTCATTCATGCTTCATCACAAAACCCTGCTAACAGTCAGCAGAACAACAAGGACTAAGGGGAGAAAACTGGACAGGACAGACTGCGGAGTGCTGGCCCCTGAGATAAAGGGATAGAAGAAGTCGTAGGGGAGTTTGGCAAGGAAAATGGGTGGTTCCCCTTCGTAGCCCACAGCTGGCTTGCTGACATCGATGAAAGCAACCGAAGTGGTGACCTCGATCGGTTGGTTGTACTCTCCAACCAGAGTGGGCTGTTCAAACAAAGTGAAATTAATGTTTCAATGATGTATTCTGCAATAACACAACAGCTTGTACTCATTTTTTTAATTTTAATTTTTGTTGATTGTCATATGTTGTTTGGTTGTTTTAAGAGCAGATGAACCACACTTTTTCATCCATGGTTTAATTGTATGGACAATAAATGATCTTATGTCTTATGTTAAAAACAACTACCTTCCAGCAAATAAACAACATTGGACAACACACAAACCAAAAGCTGTGATGCAAAAGGATGTTGAAAACAGTAATCCAAAACACAAAACTTGCATGACCATTACAAGCACTGCCAAGGCAAGCGGAGATGCCAATCATTTTTTTCTGGTGTTTTTCAAAAGGATTACCATAAAAACACAAAGGACCCTAGTCTTCACAGCTATGATAGGCTCACAGATGAAAGTGCCAACCATGGTTTGGAGGTGAGGGCTTTGAAAGAGATAATCATGAACACACTTTTGGCTTTTATTTATACAGCAGTTATGGGCGGGGATGTAGCTCAGTCGGTAGCGCGCTGGATTTGTAACCAGTTGGCCGTTGTCAGCGTGAGTTCGTCCCCACGTTCGGCGAAAGATTTATTTCTCAGAGTCAACTTTGTGTGCAGACTCTCCTCGGTGTCCGAACACGCCCGTGTGTACACGCAAGCACAAGACCAAGTGCGCACGAAAAAGATCCTGTAATCCATGTCAGAGTTCGGTGGGTTATAGAAACACGAAAAATACCCAGCATGCTTCCTCCAAAAGCGACGTATGGCTGCCTAAATGGCGGGGTAAAAACGGTCATACACGTAAAATTCCACTCGTGCAAAACACGAGTGTACTTGGGAGTTTCAGCCCACGAACGCAGAAGAAGAAGAAGAATGAACACACTTTGGGCTTTTATTTATACAGCAGTGACAGGTTATGATAGATGAAAGGTGACACACAAGGTTGGCAATGAGGTGGAAAGGAGGGATGCTAGGCTTTGGACATGATAATCATGAAAACACGAAAGGTGACACACAAGGTTGGCAATGAGGTGGGAAGGAGGGATGCTAGGCTTTGGACATGATAATCATGAAAACACGAAAGGTGACACACAAGGTTGGCAATGAGGTGGAAAGGAGGGATGCTAGGCTTTGGACATGATAATCATGAAAACACAACTGACCCTAATCTGCACAATAGTTGTGGACTCGTAGATGAAGATAACACCAATGATTTTTGGGCTGGGGGTTGAGTGTGTGCACGCACGAGCGTGTGTGTGGTGTGTTTTTTTTAACTCATTGTCTCCCAGGTACGGATATATCCGTACCTACTCATATGGTTCTATCTGACCAGGTACGGATAGATCCGCTCAGACTGTTAGCTTCAGTCGCTTCCTGTAATGTCCATCTAACGCCTGCATTCCAGCGTGTTGATACACAGTTACTACAATTCTGAGTGACCTGCTGCAGCACAGCTGGTCTCGGCTAAAAAAAACTTGGTCAACATAGGTGGGGTAGAAAGTGTTAAGAGAGAATTGAATCATGAAAACACAACTGACCCTAATCTGCACAGTAGTTGTGGACTCGTAGATGAAGGTAAATAACACCAATGATTTTGGGGCTGGGGGTTGAGTGTGTGTGCACGCATGTGTGTCTGTGTGTGCATGCGTGTGTGTGTGTGTGTGCACGCATGTGTGTCTGTGTGTGCATGTGTGTGTGAGTGTGTGTGCACGCATGTGTGTCTGTGTGTGCATGTGTGTGTGAGTGTGTGTGCACGCATGTGTGTCTGTGTGTGCATGTGAGTGTGTGTGCATGCATGTGTGTCTGTGTGTGCATGCGTGTGTGAGTGTGTGTGTGTGTGCAGCTGTGTATGAGAGAATTGACAGGGGTGGAAAGTGATAATCATGAAAACACAACTGACCCGTATCTGCACAGCAGTGGCAGAGTCGTAGATGAAGGAAACACCGATGATCTTGGGCTGGGGGTTGACGAGAGCGCCGATGTTTGCGTACAGGATCTGAATGTGCATGCCCAGCGTCAACTGACAAGCTGAGGTGCCTGTGGTAGGGGCCTGCAAGTCAAATCAAACATTGTGTCAGGCAACCTTGGCATACTCTAAATATAGCCCCGTGGAAGAGATGTCCGATACAGTGGAACCCCCCTTTTAAGACCCTGTTTTCTCAGACTCTCTGTTCATTACCTCTGTAAATCAACCTCCATTTTAAGAGTCCTCCCTTTTTAAGACCTGATTTTATCAGATTTGTAGAGGTCTTAACAAGGGGAAAGGCGGTGGAAATGGATCGGACATGCCCCGCGAAGACAGCAGGACTGTATCACCAGGACTGTATCACCAGGACTGTATCACCAGGACTGTATCACCAGGACTGTATCACCAGGACTGCTCTTCACTGGACACCAGAGGGAAAGCGGAAGAGAGGAAGACTCAAGAACACCTGGCAACGAACGGTGGAGGGAGAACTGAAGACCCTGAACCAAACGTGGGGTACCATCCAGAGACTCGCCCAGACCAGACAGGAGTGGAGGTCCTTTGTTGCTGCCCTACATGCTAACAGGCATAACGGGCAGTAAGTACATGTAAGTAAGTTACAAGGGGGATTCCACTGTACTAAAAGAATAGTGAACCTTTTAAATTCATTCAGTGTGACCACAAAGCTCACATGGGTTAAATCGGGATACAGTATTGCCCTATAGTTTATATTCAAAACTCCCCTCTAAATTGTTTTGTTTTTTCCAACGGACACTCTCAAATGTTTTTAAAACATCCCAACTAGACCGCCATTTCATTGGTGAATAGTGCTGTATAACAATGTTTTATTATTACGATCATCGTTAGTGTACAGTGCCAAATATGTTCTACTCACAGAAGGCACAAGTTGATTCACATAGAGGATCTTCACCCAGTCGCCTGTCTTCGTAACATCCGAGTTGCCATAGAGACCAACGTAGCGATTGTTGTCACGGAATCCACTGGACGTGACTTCTGGGATGCTGTCAAACTCCATAGTATCAATGATTGTCTGCTGCATCAGGGCACAGTATTGTGTCAGGTTCGTGGCAGATACCCTGAAGGAAAAAAAATAGGTTGAACTGTACGTAAAAGGCGTGATAACTGCTTACTGCTTATCACCTGTGGAAAGGTTATTTTACAACAGTAGAGTAATTTATTTATTTATTTACGACTGTTTTTCCGTCTAGAATGCATGTGCCTGTAGTTGGTATGAGTGAGTGCGTCGCGTTCTCGCTGTGCGCCTGTCTGCGAGTGTATGAGTCCGAGTGTCTTGGTCCTTGTCGATTTGTGTTTCGTATGATGTTCACTATGTATTTTATATTTTGTAAGCGCCTAGGGCTATATTTAGATTAGGCGCACAAATGTTCATAATAATAATAATAATAGAGTACAATAAGACACAAACCCAGGCATGATCGACTTTAACTGTAACTTCTCATATTTTACAGATGCTGATCAGAAAATCAAGGACATTTTGGTGACTGGTCAGACTTACAGATTTATGTTTGCTTCAATGTTAGCACAGTGGTACCTGTGAAGTAAGGCCCCTTTAGTCAGATCACACCTCCAATGAAAGGACATTTTGGTGACTGGTCAGACTTAAGAGATTTATGTTTGCTTCAATGTTAGCACAGTGGTACCTGTGACGTAAGGCCCCTTTAGTCAGATCACACCTCCAATGAAAGGACATTTTGGTGACTGGTCAGACTTAGAGATTTATGTTTGCTTCAATGATAGCACAGTGGTACCTGTGAAGTAAGGCCCCTTTAGTCAGATCACACCTCCAATGAAAGGACATTTTGGTCACTGGTCAGACTTAGAGATTTATGTTTGCTTCAATGTTAGCACAGTGGTACCTGTGAAGTAAGGCTCCTTTAGTAAGATCACACCTCCAATGAAAGGACATTTTGGTGACTGGTCAGACTTAGAGATTTATGTTTGCTTCAATGTTAGCACAGTGGTACCTGTGACGTAAGGCCCCTTTAGTCAGATCACACCTCCAATGAAAGGACATTTTCTGTTGTCTTTTTGTCTCTTATCTCTTCCAAAAGATACCTGTGGTCATAGGCCACCTGCAATGAAGGGCCACTTTTGGCTGGTGCAAAGGCTGTCCTTTCATCGCAGGCACCACTCTATACTACAATGACCGCACCGCTGGGCTCTTTTTGCCTGGTTGCCTGCATTTCAATGTCACTAGCCACATGGAAACATTTTTGTGTGCAAATCAAATGCAAAGCTTGACGGGGGCAGTGGCCAATTGGATAAGACATCGGCCTATTATGCAGACGGTCGCAAGTTCAAATCCCGGCCGCACCTGCTGGGTTCAGGGCGGAGATTTTTCCGATCTTCCAGGTCAACTTATGTGCAGACCTGCTAGTGCCTTATCCCCCTTCAGGTGTATACGCAAGCACAAGACCGAGTGCGCACGGAAAAGATCCTGTAATCCATGTCAGAGTTCGGTGGGTTATAGAAACACAAAAATACCAAGCATGCATCTCTTGAAAGCGGCGTAAGGCTGCCTGAATGGCAAAGTAAAAACGGTCATACACGCAAAAACCCACTTGTGCAAAAACATGAGTGAACATGAAAGTTTCAACCCATGAACACAGAAGAAGAAGAATGCAAAGCAAAGCCCATACCTGAGCACACAGCCTGTTCGGACACTCTGACCAAACACAACAGACATTCTGCTGTCAGAGTCCGTCACACAGTCCCCGGTAGCCGACGCTCGCACCACTGTCATGTACCGGTCCCGGTTTGGGTTGATCAGGATCACATCACTGCTGCAGTGAAGGAAAAATACTGTTTCTTGTGCTGAATTATTGCGCTTTGACATTGCAAGTTGATTTAATAATAATAATAATAATAAAACATTCTTTTATAGCGCTGTTCACCGCCGAATGGCAGTCTCATGGCGCTTTACATTAGACATTAAAATTTAACATTTTACATAAAAAGTTTTCTCGTAAGAAATAACATACAAGGATTAAAAACAATTCATAGACAACGACTTCCCCTGAAAGCGGCGTATGGCTGCCTAAATGGCGGGGTAAAAAACGGTCATACACGTAAAATACCACTCGTGCAAAAAACACGAGTGTACGTGGGAGTTTCAGCCCACGAACACAGAAGAAGAATAGACAACGACCACTTATAGTTATATAAAATAATCTAGAACAAGAAGGGCAAAGCCCATACGACTCACATGCTTTACACATTTTTCCTACCAAAATACATGTGACCTTGACCCAAGGTCAAGGTCATCCAAGGTCATGCAACACAAAGCTGTTAATTCAAGACATAGGAAGTACAATGGTGCTTATTGGCTCTTTCTACCATGAGATATGGTCACTTTTAGTGGTTCACTACCTTATTTTGGTCACATTTCATAAGGGTCAAAGTGACCTTGACCTTGATCATATGTGACCAAATGTGTCTCATGATGAAAGCATAACATGTGCCCCACATAATTTTTAAGTTTGAAACAGTTATCTTCCATAGTTCAGGGTCAAGGTCACTTCAAAATATGTATACAATCCAACTTTGAAGAGCTCCTGTGACCTTGACCTTGAAGCAAGGTAAACCAAACTGGTATCAAAAGATGGGGCTTACTTTGCCCTATATATCATATATAGGTGAGGTATTCAATCTCAAAAACTTCAGAGAAAATGGGAAAAATGGGAAAAATAGCTGTTTTTTAGGCAACATTTATGGCCCCTGCGACCTTGACCTTGAAGCAAGGTCAAGATGCTATGTATGTTTTTTGGGGCCTTGTCATCATACACCATCTTGCCAAATTTGGTACTGATAGACTGAATAGTGTCCAAGAAATATCCAACGTTAAAGTTTTCCGGACGGACGGACGACTCGGGTGAGTACATACTCACTTTTGCTTCGCATGTGAGTCAAAAATGGGTTTTTTTTAAAAAAAGATGAAAAAAAAAACCAACCCAAAACATATCTTAAAATGGGGGGGGGGGGGGGGGGGGGTAGTGAAGGGTCAGGGCTAGGGGTTGCGGGGAGGGGGTGTTGAAGGGGGGGGGGGGGGGGGGGGACAAAACAAAGGGTTCCACTGTATTGGAACAAATCAAGTTAAAGATCCAAAGACAGATTGACGGCTAATGTTCAACAATTCTGAATAAAAACACAAGAATGGTAAATTATTGGAACGTTTCATTTATGACAAAACAAAACATTACAATCACGGTACGGACGAGCGCAGTGGCGTGGTGGTAAGACGTCGGCCTCCTAATCGGGAGGTCGTGAGTTCGAATCCCGGTCGCTGCCGCCTGGTGGGTTAAGAGTGGAGATTTTTCCGATCTCCCAGGTCAACTTATGTACAGACCTGCTAGTGTCTTAACCCCCTTCGTGTGTACACGCAAGCACAAGACCAAGTGCGCACGAAAAAGATCCTGTAATCCATGTCAGAGTTCGGTGGGTTATAGAAACACGAAAATACCCAGCATGCCTCCCCCGAAATCGGCGTATGGCTGCCTGAATGGCGGGGTAAAAACGGTCATACACGTAAAAAAATCCACTCGTGCTGAAAACATGAGTGAACGTGGGAGTCTAAGCCCATGAACGAAGAAGAAGAAAAACAATCACGGTACTTCGATCCAAAGGTCTGTAAAGTGGACAGACATACAAACACTTATGATACAGACAATGAACTTAGCTTAGAGAGTGTTTCTTCTTCCAGTTTCTTCAAACTACTCCACTGACTTCAATTTCAATGACGAAATGAATGACGTAGAAAGGAAATGACGTCAGAATCAAAAGCGTGTTCCATAAGTGAAATACATAGAACACAACGAGAAAAATACAACATGAACTTAACAATGAGGATACACAGGGGTGTCGCCAATGTTGGTCTGATTGAGGGTGCCTGCCAGCACAGGCTCTCCCACAGCGTAACCAGGGTTACCACTTCGCTTGAAAGGCTCGCCACTGCTGCTGGTCTGAAAGTGAAGGCAGAGAGGTCAGTTAACCTTACTTCTCAAAATATCCTTAGTCTTCGCTTACCAAGACATTCAGTCACTGTCATTAGATAAAAGGTGTGTCTTAGCTTAAAAACATATTCAGTCACTGTCTTCAGATAAAAGAATTGTCTTAGGTCGCAAAAACATTCAGACACTACCTTCAGATAAGATAGGTTGATAACTTGTCTGATCAAAGTGAATCTTTAACTAAAAGCGTTCATAAAGAAGTGAGAATTTAGCTTGATTGTCTCGTTTTCTTTGATTTCGTGTTTATCTTTAATTCAGCAATAACAGTTACAAGGGTTCTTTTTCCCTTTCAGACTAACATCAGATTTTTGTATGCATGAATTTCATAACTGCCATCAGTGTCAACCTGTAAAATCAATTGAACAAAGCCAATTTACACTCTGCACAGGAAGCAGGTAGACTGCTCATTTTGTGTGCGCGTCCAAGGGGAAGGATGTTCTTACCCTGCGTTTGTTTGTTTGTTTGTTCGTTCATGGGCTGAAACTCCCACGGCTTTTACGTGTATGACCGTTTTTACCCCGCCATTTAGGCAGCCATACGCCGCTTTCGGAGGAAGCATGCTGGGTATTTTCGTGTTTCTACAACCCACCGAACTCTGACATGGATTACAGAATCTTTTTCGTTGCGCACTTGGTCTTTTGCTTGCGCGTGTACACACGGGGGTGTTCAGACACCGAGGAGAGTCTGCACACAAAGTTGACTCTGAGAAATAAATCTCTCGCCGAACGTGGGGACGAACTCAGGCTGACAGCGGCCAACTGGATACAAATCCAGCGCGCTACCGACTGAGCTACATCCCCGCCCCTTACCCTGTGTAAAAGCCTGGACAGATCTGTTTGTTTGTTTGTTTGTTTGCTTTACGCCCAGCCGACCACGAAGGGCCATATCAGGGCGGTGCTGCTTTGACATTTAACGTGCGCCACACACAAGACAGAAGTCGCAGCACAGGCTTCATGTCTCACCCAGTCACATTATTCTGACACCGGACCAACCAGTCCTAGCACTAACCCCATAATGCCAGACGCCAGGCGGAGCAGCCACTAGATTGCCAATTTTAAAGTCTTAGGTATGACCCGGCCGGGGTTCGAACCCACGACCTCCCGCTCACTGGGTGGACGCCTTACCACTAGGCCAACGTGTTGCGGTGTACAGATCTGTGATGGTTGACATGATTGCTTATACGAAAAGGAAGGTACAGTCAAACCTGCTTATAACGACCTCCCTAGGGACCGACTAAAAGCGGTCGTTATAGACAGGTGGTTGTTGAGGAAAGGTGAATATACAGAAGAAAAACTTGTCTGGGATCTTTCCCAGTGGTCTTTGTGGGCAGGTGGTCGCTTTCGAAAGGTGGTCGTAAAGACAAATATGACTGTACCTATGACTGTACCTTTAAGTTTAAATCCTTCCTGTATTGATAGCACCTACAACAACACAACATATATTGGTTTGAGAGGAAAGAACAAGATGTGAAAGCAGGAGAAAAAGAAATTACAGTCAAACCTGCCCTTGTGACCACTTCTAAGAAAAAAGACCACCTTTTTCTTTACTTGGTGTTTAACGTCGTTTTCAACCACGAAGGTTATATCGCGACGAGGGAAAGGGGGGAGATGGGATAGGGGAAAGGGGGGAGATGGGATAGAGCCACTTGTTAAGTGTTTCTTGTTCACAAAAGCACTAATCAAAAATTTGCTCCAGGGGCTTGCAACGTAGTACAATATATGACCTTACTAGGAGAATGCAAGTTTCCAGTACAAAGGACTAAACATTTCTTACATACTGCTTGACTAAAATCTTTACAAACATTGACTATATTCTATACAAGAACCACTTAACAAGGGTAATAAGTGAAGAATTTTATGGGTGAGAAAAGGAAAGTAAAAGGACTTTGGGGAGGCAGAAATAGAGAAGAAACAAGAAAAAGATCCTAATTAGGTTCACGGCATCGAGAGTGATGCGACCTTCTCTCAGAAGTTAGTAGAGAAGGCTCCCCCATCCACCACCCGGGGGACGCGCCTCTACGCCAATTAGGGGGCGCGAGGAAAGACCACCTGTCCACAATGACCAAGGATCACAGAGGAGTTTCTTTCTACATAATTCTCCTTCCCATACCGACCACCTGTCTATAATGATAACTTTTGGTTGGTCCATTTGGTGGTCGTTATAGCGAGGTTCGACTGTACAAAGCGCAGACAAGGGAACAACAACAACAAAACGAGGATGAAAGTGGCTTGTTCATTTCAATGTTTGTTATTCTCTCAGGTGCCAGGAGACTGCTTCCGCATACCTCTCACTTACAGGCATGCTACAGGCCAAAAATGGTTTTACCTGAAATAAGCGCGCAGTGGCGAAGCCACAAGCCCGAGCCTGCGAAGCCGGCTGAGCCAACTAGGGGGGTTCTAGGGGGCATGCCCCCCTGGAAAATGTTTCAAAAAACGGTTAAAATCTGTGCAATCTGGTGCATTCTGGGCATCATTTTCAGGGCTGTAATAGTGTTGTGATCTTGTTAAAAATCCCATTTTAGCCTCCCAAATTTTGTTCAGTCCTTCTTCTTTTTGCCGCTTTTGCCGGATTCGTTCTTCTTTGTGTCAGCCTTCTTTTTTTTCCGGCGGGAAGGTGTTTTCAAGCCAAGCCCAACTCCATTTGTTCTTCACGCCGGAATCAAATGGTCCCGGCGAATTTCTCTCTACAATATCTGGGCGAAACATTTCGCCAAAAACGACGGCCTACATCCGCAGAACTAGATTGGGAACGTTCTTGATTCAGAACGGCAAGACCAATGACGGGCAACGCGCGTGCGCTGGCTTCATTGAGACCGGCGCCCGGTCACGTTGCGCGATATTCACACGGATCGTTTTTGCGGAAATTGTTCAACTTCCCCGGAATAAATTTGACTTTCCCGGATTTTGAAAACGGCTTTCCCGGATTTCAGGCAATTCCCGGAAAAGTAGCATGCCTGTCTTTTACACATGCTGTATGCATTTAGAGCGCTTACTTCCCTTTGCTTATCAGATACAGTGGAACCTCCCTTTTAAGACCCCCCAATTTAAGACTCCCTCCCTTTTAAGACCCCATTTTTTTCACATTTTCTGTCCATAAGCTCTGTAAATGCACCCCCATTTTAAGACTCCCTCCTTTTTAAGACCAGATTTTCTCAGATTTTTGAAGGTCTTAAAAGGGGGGTTCCACTGTAAACACATGAACACACTCTCTCAACAGGCAGAAGATGAAAAGTGAATGCCACTCACGTCTTCAAACGTTGAGCTGAATGTCTGTGTGAAAGAAGCAGTGGACGATGCACTGACAGGTATATCGCTCAACACAAAGCGAACCAGCACTTTGAAGATCCCAGTGGTCCCTTCCGTCATGATCCTGTAGTGCACCTGTCCCCACAGTGGCACAGGTCATCAACATTTCCATACTTAGCACCATTTCATCTTGAGGGAATTTGTATACTGTGAATGCTTGCATGTAAATCGAATTTCTTCATCAAGAGCATTACAAAACATGCCTTCATGTAAATCAAATTCTTTCAAGAGCATTACAAAACGTGCTTGCATGTACATCAAATTCTTTCATCAAGAGACTTATAAGGAAAAAAATATACTTATCATTTTAGCAAAAAGAAGGCTTCTCCAGATTCAAACATTAACAGCAAACACGTTTCTGTACCCAGATACTAACTGATCTTTTATTTTTGTAAATACTATTGAGCCACTTAACGCATCTGCCTGCCTTATAACTTGCACAATAAGACCTTCTGTCAAAAGACATTTGAGCAAGGCTGAGAGCTATGTTTGCCCGTTCCAAGAGCAGTTTGAAAAGTGGCAGCAGTCAAAGCACAAGCAGTTTTTTCTTTCTTTCATTTTCATTACTTTATTGTCCCATCGCTGCAAAATTCAGGTCGCTTCCTCCCAGTGGAAAGCTAGCAGCAACAGAGTCGCGCTACCCAGTGGTGTGCATGTTTAGATGCAATCAGCCACCTGCACTTATGACAGAATGACTTAGGTCTTTTACGTGCCACAGCGGTGACACAGGGGTGACACAGGGGTCAAACATGGATGCAGTCTCTGAGTCTGCACATAAAATTGACCCGTGTCCGTCTCGGCCCGCGTGCAAACTCGTGACCCTCGGATCACAAGTCCAGTGCTGTATCACCTGAGCTACCCGGGCCCCTTGCACCATATATATCCCAGCTCAGCCTTTAACATTTTCATGCAAACAATGGTAGCAAAATACTGCTCACCTGCCTGACGACATTATTACAGGTGTTGGTGCCAAGTATGGGGGAGGGCAGGGACGTGTAGCCACAGGGACCAGTAGAGGTGGCGTTGAAGATGCACTGTATGGGATCTACCGTTGTCGTCTGGTTGTCCAGCTCTACCGCTACAGTATAGCTGTTGTTGTACAGGCTGAAATCTGAAATCATCGCAATCAAATCTTGTCATTTCTGTGAACAATATCACGTATACATTGGAACCCTTCATTTCTTCTTCCGCGTTCATGGGCTGAAACTCCTATGTACACAAGTGTTTTTGCACGAGTGGATTTTTATGTGTATGACTGTTTTTACTCTGCCATTTAGGCAGCCATACGCCGCTTTCGGAGGAGAACCCTTCATTTAAAACCTTAAAAAATCTGAGAAAATCAGGTTTTGAAAGGGAGAGAGTCCTAAGGCAAAAAAAAAAAAAAAGTCTGTTTAAGGTATCCCGACCGACCCTATTTTTTCGCGCGACCCTAGACTTTTTTTTTGGCATTTAGGAAAAATTAAAAAAAAAAAAAAAAAAAAAATTGGGGAAAAAAAAAAGTCTTTGTTTTTTGGCAAAATAACTTAAAAATATGTTTTTTGGGAAAAAAAACAAAAAAATCCCTGACCTACCGACCCTATTTTTTTTGCCTATGTTACCGTAAACAGACTATTTTTTTTTGGGGGGGGGCCTAACGTAGAGGGAACATTTTACAGACATTATGAACAAAAAATCTGAAGGGAAAAAAGGTCTTAAGAGGAGGAGAGGTCTTGGAGAGTTCTTAAATTAAAAGGGGGTTCCATTGTAGCATTAAGCATTAAACTGCTTGGAATGACTGTGTGAAATTTTGATCGCTAAATGTTTATGTCTGACAAGAAAAAAGTTTTGATATCAAAAGTAGACAAAACAATTGTAATGCGTCAACTTGAATAAACTTCTCTGTAGCCAAGTCCTAGGCAACAACTCTGTATTAGAATGAACCAACAATTCTCATTTTCAAGGTGCAAATTCCTGTACAATATCAGAACATTTATTGTAAGCTCTACATTTCAATATAAAACAAAAAACACATGATCAACCAAACATGTAAACTTTATTACAACTGTTTACATTCCTGCAACCAAAAGTGTACACAGCCATGTTTGCAAATCATAAAGAGAAGAAAACAGAATAAATTCATGAAACACAGCCATGTTTGCAAATTATAAAGAGAAGAACATCAGAATAAATTCATCCAACACTGCCATGTTTGCAAATCCTAAAGAGAAGAAAACAGAATAAATTCATCCAACACAGTCATGTTTGCAATTTACTGTATAAAGAGAAGAAAATCAAAATAATTCATCCAACACTGCCATATTTGCAAATTATAAAGAGAAGAAAATCAGAATAAATTCATGAAACACAGCCATGTTTGCAAATTATAAAGAGAAGAAAATCAGAATAAATTCATCCAACACAGCCATGTTTGCAAATCATAAAGTAAACAGAAGAAAATCAGAACAAATTCATGCAACAAAAATAATGGAGGAGTAAAACAAAATGTGGAAACAAATGTAGGGTTGTACTCACAGTTGTCTGTGCCAGGAACAGTCACATTAAACACCTGAAACAGCTGCGGACTCTGGAGAAAAAACACAACAAAAGAACAAAATATTTGTTATCAGTTACAAATACAATGTACATGTATGGCCAAATAAAATACATGTAGTTACAAATGTCTTCCAATGCATGTTCAAAATATTGTGTTATTTTAAGAGGTTGATGGAAACTAATGCTTTGGACTCAATCAGTCCGATCCTCATCACATACAGTGGAGTCCAGCTATAACGAACCTGGGTATAACGAAATCCCGCTTTTAACGAACTGCCATTGATTTCCCGGCAGACAGCCTTCTATTTCTTACTTGTTACTTTCGGGCTACAACAAACCTTTTGAACTCATTTGCATAACGAACCCCTCTTATAACAAACACGTTTTCATCCCCCCAGAGCAGTTTTGTCTCTAAAAGTCACAAGGCTACAACGAACGGTGCAAGGTCTCGGCCAACCAAGACTATGGCATACTCGTAGCAAAGCCGCGGAATGGTACCGTAAACCAAGAATAGTGACGTAATTACGTCACCGTCGAAAGTCTTTGACGTCAATGCCTCCCTGTAGTCTTTTTCTCTCGCGCGGTGACCCCTGGGAAGAAGGTCAGTGTCTATAAAAAAAAAAAACGCTCGCGCTGGACCCGAGTACTCTTCAGACATTCACACACACACACACACACACACACACTCTCTCTCTCTCTCTCCCTCCCTATCTCTCTCTTTCTTTCTTACACACACACAAACACACACACACACACACCACACGAGTACAGACTCATGCACGCGCACACACACACAAACAAACACACACACACACACAAACAGTAACACTAACACATGTGCACAAAATGAACACACACACACACACAGGTCAATGACCCAGTTTTAGCTATGAGAGGTGGTTCCCCTGTCATATGAGAGAGGAAACACTTCCTGCACGGGGTCAGTGACAGTTTAATCTATAGGGCGGTCTCTTTGATGTCTCAGCTGAAACATGCATTATCACAAGTTGTTTGACTGGTACTCAGGCGGTCTCTTTGGTTTTTTTCTATTTTGATACACTCGAGGAAAAAAAATCCCGCCTTATGACCCGGAAAATACCGTACATGCTTTTACACGACTTTTTAAATGTTACTTCTAAAATTACAGTAAAGTGAACATTTGAACAATGCCTCTCTATGGATTATATTATGAAGCATGCAGAGATTGTACTCTCCAAGGAAAGATCGATGGGACGATCATTTGAAGGTGAGTGGGAAAACTTGTCTTGAGGCCATTTAGGGTTGAACACTTTACAGCGATTTACTGATATAACGAACTAAAATGTATCTCCCTTGAGATTCGTTGTACCCGGATTCCACTGTATATTCCTTCCGCTCCAAATCATGACACTCACCATCAGCTTCACTTTGTTTTCTTGTAATTTTATTCCTGTTTCACCTGCTTGAGAGTAAGAAAACACACACACACATTTTGACTTACCGATCCACCAGACATTTAAAAAAAAAAAAGAATAAAAGATAACTTTTCATTAGCTGGAGAACAAATACCACTCTTCAAACACGGCTTGCAATCATGGTTTTTTTTTCTGTGAGATCTGTGTTTTTTGTGTGTCTTTTTTTCTAAATCTTTTCTTTCAAGTTTGTTTGGTATTCATTGTGTCCAACACTCACAGTAACAACTCTGAATCCATTGATAAAAGTGTTGGCATCCAAAGCAACAGCTCCCTCACACTCCAGGGTCAGGTTTTCTATGCTGCGTGTACAGGTGTGGCTCTCGTCCAACAGATAACCTGCACACAAAAAACCAATGAAATGAAATTTTGTGTTTGTTTAGGTTGATTAAGTGGTAATTTTTAACAATATCCTGAAAATGAAATGCATAAAACAATGTCTCACACTTTCCTTTTTTTATCGCTACTTAAGCAAGCGTGTTAAAAATGTTATGAACCACAGCTTCATAAGACGATCAATGTAATCTTGTGTGAAAGACAATTCTGTCCCACGACCAAGTCTGAATAGCAGGTAATGATTAATAAACAGTCTTTTTTATATGAAGATATGGATTGTAATACATTGAATCATCAGTGGATTTGTTCTTCTAGTTTTACGGAACATATCAAACTTCAACAAATTTCATGCCATATTTTTGGCCTGTCACCTAGAAAGCAGACGGACACTATTTCATTCATCAACAGCAGCCCAAAATATCTCTCTGTATGCATAAGTTTTCGAAACATAAACACACGCAGGAATGGTGCACCAAAGTAAATGCAGAAATGTAAAAATATTAACATACAATCTTATCCATGTCATGTGTACTGCTCATTTAAGAAATATGCTTCAAGAGAATGAACTCTGCCAGATTGTGTGTCTTCACCGGTCAGCAACGCGCAGTCGGTTGCCTCATTGGTCTGGTACGCAACTCTGCCACAGCGCTTCAAAATCCTGACAGTTATTACAGTAGAACCCCCCTTTTAAGGCCCCCCCCCCCCCCCCCAGTTTAAAACTTCTCCCATTTTAAGACCTTGCTTTTTGAGATTTTCTGTTGATAACCTCTGTTAATCTACCTCCATTTTAAGACTCCCTCCTTTTTAAGACCTGGTTTTCTCAGATTTTTGTGGGTCTTAAAAGGGAGGTGCCACTGTACCAAACATTGTCAACTGATGTAATGACTGACCAGCAGGATTGTCATCCACACACTCCACGGTGTTAGAAGTCCTGGGCAGCCCCAGCTTCCCCACGGCCAGGCTCTCAAGTACTGTGTAAATGGGGTCCCCGCTCTGAAAGAAACACACACATACCACATCAAGCACTGTGTAAATGGGGTCCCCGCTCTGAAAGAAACACACACATACCCACATCAAGCACTGTGTAAATGGGGTTCCCGCTCTGAAAGAAACACACATATACCCACATCAAGCACTGTGTAAATGGGGTTCCCGCTCTGAAAGAAACACACACATACCCACATCAAGCACTGTGTAAACGGGGTCCCCGCTCTGAAAGAAACACACACATACCCACATCAAGCACTGTGCAAATGGGGTCCCCGCTCTGAAAGAAACACACATACCCACATCAAGCACTGTGTAAACGGAGTCCCCGCTCTAAAAGAAACACACACATACCCACATCAAGCACTCTGTAAACGGGGTCCCCGCTCTGAAAGAAACACACACATTACCCACATCAAGCACTGTGTAAATGGGGTCCCCGCTCTTAAAGAAACACACACATACCCACATCAAGCACTGTGTAAACGGGGTCCCCGCTCTGAAAGAAACACACACATACCCACATCAAGCACTGTGTAAACGGGGTCCCCGCTCTGAAAGAAACACACATATACCCACATCAAGCACTGTGTAAATGGGGTCCCCGCTCTGAAAGAAACACACACATACCCACATCAAGCACTGTGTAAATGGGGTCCCCGCTCTGAAAGAAACACACACATACCCACATCAAGCACTGTGTAAACGGGGTCCCCGCTCTGAAAGAAACACACATATACCCACATCAAACTCCTTCACTTGATAACTGTACCACAAAGATGGGCCTCAAAGAAAGATTACACATTATGTTAGTGCCTGCATGATGACAGTGGAGAGAAGGTGTGTGTGTGTGTGTGTGTGTGTGTGTGTGTGTGTGTGTGTTTGTGTGTGTGTTGTGTGTGTGTGTTTGTGTGTGTGTGCATGTATGTGTGTTTGTGAGTGTGTGCGTGCGTGCGTGCTTGCTTGCATGTATGTGTGTGTACGTACGGGGGGGTTACAGAATTAAGCCCCAACAACAACAAACATAAGAATACAGCGCACACACGTGTGAGTCTGACTGCGTGCATTCAGGCATACACACCTTCCTATACTTTTTTTTACACATTCATACCAAACAATCTGTGCAAAAGCTTCCTTCTTCAACATAAACAAAATTAACAGTTCTTGATAAAGAATAGGCATTGTGAAAATATGATACAAAGCCTTCTTGAAAACCATACGCACACTAAAATGTGAAGCTTTTGTTTGTTTGTTTGTTTGTTTGCTTAACGCCCAGCCGACCACGAAGGGCCATATCAGGGCGGTGCTGCTTTGACATATAACGTGCGCCACACACAAGACAGAAGTCGCAGCACAGGCTTCATGTCTCACCCAGTCACATTATTCTGACACCGGACCAACCAGTCCTAGCACTAACCCCATAATGCCAGACGCCAGGCGGAGCAGCCACTAGATTGCCAATTTTAAAGTCTTAGGTATGACCCGGCCGGGGTTCGAACCCACGACCTCCCGATCACGGGGCGGACGCCTTACCACTAGGCCAACCGTGCCGGTAAATGTGAAGCTAGTATCGAGGAGAAAAAAAGAACAAGAAACATAACGCTGTTAGGCACAGAACTCATACCGTATAGAAAGGGGAATCAAATCTTACTGTAGTAATCATACCGTATAGAAAGAGGAATCAAATCTAACTGTGGTAATCATACCCTATAGAAAGGGGAATCAAAGCTACCTGTAGTAATCATACCTTATAGAAAGGGGAATCAAAGCTAACTGTAGTAATCATACCTTATAGAAAGGGGAATCAAAGCTAACTGTAGTAATCATACCCTATAAAAAGGGGAATCGAAGCTAACTGTAGTAATCATACCCTATAAAAAGGGGAATCGAAGCTAACTGTAGTAATCATACCTTATAGAAAGGGGAATCAAAGCTAACTGTAGTAATCATACCTTATAGAAAGGGGAATCAAAGCTAACTGAGGTAATCATACCTTATAGAAAGGGGAATCAAAGCTAACTGTAGTAATCATACCCTATAAAAAGGGGAATCGAAGCTAACTGAGGTAATCATACCTTATAGAAAGGGGAATCAAAGCTACCTGTAGTAATCATACCTTATAGAAAGGGGAATCAAAGCAAACTGTAGTAATCATACCTTATAGAAAGGGGAATCAAAGTTAACTGTAGAAATCATATCTTATAGAAAGGGAAATCAAAGCTACCTGTAGTAATCATACCTTATAGAAAGGGGAATCAAAGCTAACTGTAGTAATCATACCTTATAAAAGGGGGAATCGAAGCTAACTGTAGTAATCGGATCTGACTGGAAGCTGAAGACTGGAAACTCCGCCTTGTACTCATTAAAAGTGCTCAGTGTCTGCACCAGATCTGGGTTTGTGTAGAAATTTCTTTCTTCCTCTGAAACGCACATTCAATGAAAAGGTTTTTCATTTTGCAAGAATTAAACATTAATATTGCAACAATTACATGTACATTTATGTACCAACCAACTCAAAATCTGTCATGATTAATACTTAAAAAACTCCATAGATAATATCTAACTGCTATTATTATTAACTACCAGTACCACTGCATTTTACTTTTTTTCCCCACAATGGGATAACAAAATTGGCCTGAGGATTAAACAAATCCCTGCTGATCTGTTAGCGCTATGCATTACTTGAAAGTTGTTTTGCTGCTGAAGGCCCTCTTTCACTGTAAAGTGCTATGAAATGATGACACAACAAGAAGAGCAAACGCTCGATCGAGTCACTTTCGCAGTTCTGAATATTATATGAGGCATCAGATGGACAGGAAGAAATTGCTATTCACAACACAATGAGTCACGTTCACATAAAATTTGAGCCCGGTCACTTTTATAGTTTCCGAGAAAAGCCCAACGTTAAGTTGTGTGTTGCCGAACAGAAAAGGCTAGTTATCTCCCTTGTTTTTCTGATAACGTTCGTAAAAGGCTACAGATGTAAATACTTTGATGTAAAGAATAATCCTACAAAGTTTCAATCACATCCGATGAACTTTGTCAAAGATATAAAATGTCTAATTTTTCCTTTGACGCTGACCTGTGACCTTGAAAAAGGTCAAAGGTCAACGAAACCATCGTTAAAGTGTAGAGGTCATTGGAGGTCACGACTAAACAAAATATGAGCCCGATCGCTTTGATAGTTTCCGAGAAAAGTCCAACGTTAAGGTGGTGTCTACGGACGGCCGGCCGGCCGGACAGACTAACACTGACCGATTACATAGAGTCACTTTTTCTCAAGTGACTCAAAAATGACATGTTTCTTAGTCCCTTGTGTGTTCCTTGTATCTATACAGGGATAAAACTTTTCACTGGCACTGTGCCAAAGGTCAGTGATGAAGAAGTAGGCACCGAAGTACAGACCAGATCAAAATCTTTAAAGGCATCAACTGTCAACACTTACTGTTGTCATAGTAAATGCAGAACAGATTATCATCTGTGATTTCTGACACAATAGGATCAGAGTTTTCAAACAGGATAATTTCTTTCCGGAAGCACACTCTATCGTCAACACTGGAAAAGAAAAGCACACCAATTACCATTATATAACATGTGTCAAGTTCCATGTATGTTCTTTTTCTAGCGGCAAAAGTATTCTTCTTCTTTAATCCAAGTATTCATAATTTTAAAAAGACAGACACAAAATTATCAGATGCCATGAGTTCTGAAAATATTTCGGAGAGTTACCCCAAAGTGTCGAATGCATCCATTTCTTTCCACTTGGTTCTACAGTGTATTTTTATCATTACTGTTGTCATTCTCAAATCAAATTTGTATAATTTCTCTTATCATTCACAGCTTTATATAACTATTGCTACTTAAATATTACAGTAGTTCCTGCAATGAACGGAAACCCTTGGGACCAGCTAAAAGTGTCCCTATATTGCAGCTAGCCCTTTATCATTCTTGACACTTGAAAGGAATATTTGGTGAAGTTAAAGGCCCCACAGAAGGTTTACAGTGGAGGTGTCCTCTCATGGGAAGGGCCTCACATAGCAGGTACCACTGTACAAGGGATACTGTTATCACCCCAGCACGCTTACTCGGTTGAGAAAGGCAGGCATGAGGTGAAAGCCTTTTTATCATCCGCTGTACAGTCCTCATCACAGCAACAGCTCACATCACAAGCATTGCCTGTCAGGTCGCATGGACACTGGCTTGTTACTGTAAGAAAAACACAGTGTATTCAATCCTTTTAGTATGCATCATATTGACATTGGTCAATGCATTTTATACAGCAAAACCTCACACTAACGACCTTAAAAATGTCCAGAAAAATCGGATGTTAGTAACAGTGCAAAAGGACATATATGTGACCCTCCACCACGAAATGAGTCGCATGTCACCTCGCGCGGTTCTGCGCTAGGCTTGATATAAGTCCGAAGAGTGTATGGTAACAGCGTGAGGGTCACCTTAGTCACAGGCTTATAACTCAAACAGTTTTCGCTCTTTTCTAAAACGGGTTTCACCACTGGATAGAGCATAAAAAACTCTTTATGAAAATTTAACAATATGAAAATCATGCAAAGGTGACATGCGACTCATTCCGTGGTGGAGGGTCATATATACTGATAGTTGTCCCGAGAAAAGAATGAAAAACCAACCTAAGATCCCTTCACGTTCCTGCTCTACACATGGGTAAAGTTGGCTAATCAAGTCTTCTTTCCCTGGTTGTAGATAAGGCAAGGCGTGAATGAAAAAGCTCTGATCTCCCCGCCAAAAAAAGAAAGAGGAGAAGGAAAAAAACAACACAAAAAACAGTGCAAAAGGCTTCCGTGTCAAGAAAATCGGTCGGCAAAAAGAGGGGGTAGTTTTTAGGAGGGGTCATTATGGGAGGTTCCACTGAGCTTTAGAATGCAGTTGTAGGACTGACACTGAGGAATTTAGGACAGCCTTAAAGTTACTGGACCTGTCAAGTCAAGGTGCACGGAGCCCCTAGGGCTCTCAATCATGCCTCAGGCAGCGGTCCGTTTGCAAAAATACTTTTTATTGACTTTCATGCAAGGAGTCAAAAACAGCAAATTTGTTACGCATTCATTTTGGACTGCCTCCAGGCAGGAGAGAGTTGCCCTGGACCAGGTTCAGGTCAGGTCCCGCACATGAATTAATTTCGTCAACAGCCTGCATGGAAGTCTATTAGTATTAGTCTCGGCGAGAGGGAGAATTCTTTCTATTTTGGGTACTTTACGTGAAGGCATTGTGTGTGATTATGTAAGAAGATTGTTAAAGATGGTATACCATTTTGACATACCGCACACAGCCTTGAGCCCCGGAACGTGTTCACAGGAAATGTAAATAGAATTTCGTTTGGTTGGTATGTGAAGCAGGGGTGTCGTTTGGGTCGGCCCTTCGGCCAATCGCCGATTTTTTTAAACTTTTGCCGAAACTTTTATGTCCTTATCGGTCAAATTAATGTCCAAAGAGTATTTGTCTGAATCGGGCCATTCGGCCATGATTTTTCCGGTTTTTTATTTGTTATTGATCAGGCTTTGATTGCTAAATTTTGCTGCCGATGTATTTAGTCAGCTGACTGCTGTTTATTTTCTTCACGAATACCAAAAAAAACAACAATGTTTTGAACGGAAGCCATTTACGAAAATTATAGCTGCCAGAGTGGTTTCCCACTCTCTCAGCATTTATAATATTGATGATTACCAGTCATGTTTCCCAAGGATTGTCAAGATTTGCACAAGATTGGAAAAGTTTTATTGTTTTACTTTCAAGAAATTTAAGTTAAAGGTTTGAACAAGTTTCAAAGAATTGGTGTAAATTTTAGTTATACATGTATTCGCAAAGTTAATTGTTTTAGTTGCAGTATGTGCAACATATGTTCTGTACGTCCAAAGACAATGATTGTATTGGTGTTACCCTCTTGTGCTTCATTGTTACGGCGACTTTCGATGAGCCAAAATAATAGCAAAACATTTTCCGAAATGTCCTAAAGCTCTCTGACAGTTTCGGCCAAATGTCCCAACATGAAAATTTCTAGCAACAATTATACAATAAAAAATTTCTAATAAATGGTGAAGGCATCTGTGAGAAAGTTGTTTAAAACTTTTGACTGTTTATATCATAATCTGCGACAAAAATACAAATCTTTGGTTCAGCAATGCTGTGTTAAATGTGCGTGCGTGTGTGTGTTTGAGCCTGTGTCAGTGTGTGTGTGTGTGTGTGTGTGTGTGTGTGTGTGTGTGTGTGTGTGTGTGTGTGTGTGTGTGTGTTGTGTGTTCGTGCGCACATGCATGGAATGTAATTAATCAACAACGCATCACAAAGGTACTGTTATGGACACATACATGAATTTAAATCCAGTTCAGAAGGAGGTAGCAGAGGGGCGATAGTTGTTGTAGTGGTGGTGGGAACCGTGGTAGTAGTGGTGGTTGGAACGGTTGTTGTCACTGTTGTTGACGGGGCTGTTGAATCTGTTGTAGAATCAGTAGTGTTGGTTGAGTCGGGCGTCGTCGTAGATGAGATCGCACCGTGAAAAAGAACATGCAGAACAAGGAAAACAAGAAAAATCGTCTGTTGCGGTTCACGTTTGTTCATGTTGACCGCCATGTTGTCAACTATGACCCGAATCCCGGGAGACCAATCTTTTACCAATAAACTCGAAAAAAGACAAAAAATGTACATTTATCAATCTAGCAAAAACTAGAAATGTTCAAAAAGTGTAATATAAGCAAAAACTGAATCAATAAATGTTCTATGAAAATGTTTGGGTGATGGAGCTTTTTCTCCTCGGATATTTTTCAAAGCCAATTCTCGCTATTTCTCGTTTGTGTTGCTCAACACTCCATTTACCGGTTGGCGAGATTTTACGAGAACATACTTGCCGGCAAGCACGCTGTTTTCACTTCGAATGCAGACGGGGAAGACCAAATTTGTTCAAATATTTGTAACGGATTCCTTGTGGAAAGGTGAGAATGTGTATATTGGATGTTAAGATAATGTCTGATTATCTACGGAGGGTATGCATGTTGAAATCGGGGTGAGAAGATCAGCTAACTAACTTTCTGTGTGAGTGGTCTGTTTACAAACAAAGCTAACTAGTAATAACTAATATGTTGTAACGTCAGGTTTCTGTTTGATTGGGATTTTTCAACGGAGATTCACGCAATATTTCATGACATAAGGAAAGCTTAGAGGTACAGTTGCGAAGTGCTGTGGTCACTAAGATCCTAGTTTGCTTGGCAAGTTAAAAGTGTTGCAGTGTTCTGTCTTGATGATTATTATGATTTTTCGTGTACTAGTTTAGGCTGTAATGCAGGGAGAGGGGAGGGGGGGAGGGGGTGGTATGTCACCAGTGTGTTAGTCTACGCAAGAATGTCTAGCCTAAATTCGTCTGCCACTAAATTCATCTGCCAGATTGTTTTCTCATGTGTGTGCTGCCTATGTCGGTATGTTTACCTCATGGAGTCATTATACCTGTGTTACTGTCAGTGTGCCTCAATTATTTACTTATTTAGAATATTTAGAGTTACACAGACACAACCACCTCATATATATGTCAAGCGCCATTTGCTGATCAGCGCGATCTTAAGATGGCGCAGAACCATATGACGATCTGCAGAAAGCGTGCCCATCTCGAGATGGGCGCGCCATCTATGGATTATTTCCAAAAATGAATAGAGCTGCGCGATCTTAAGATTTTGCAAACCAAGCAAGAATTGCGCCATCTGCCGATCACTCGGAAACACACATACTTATTACTAAAAGGGTCCAGACAAAGACGAAAGCTCAACTGCAGGTGACTTATTTTGCATTCATGAACAGAATATATTAATAGCGATATTTTAGAGTTCACATTGGGTTATTTTGTCATTTCTTCATTGAGACTGTAGCGGGAGAGCCCTATACTAGCTCAGAGTTGCAGGTACTCAGTGACCCCACCTTCCTTCTAGTCACCCCCACCTTTCCTGTAGATACCCCCATCCCCTCCCTTACAGCCAGCCCACAGCGATCACAGAAGATTAGTACCGAGTCTTTGAGAGACTATAAAAGAGGCCGGCTCTGCGAGTCTCGTCAGTCAGCGCTGAATAAGTGCTTGCTCTCTTTCCCTCGTCTTTTTCTCTCTCTTTCTTACACGCTGCACAAGTGTGTACTCTGTCTCTGTTTCGTAGTTCGTTTTGTCTCTCAGCGTTGAACAAATGCTGTGTGTTTTGCTTGATCGTTGTCTCTCAGCGTTGAACAAATGCTGTGTGTTTTGCTTGATCGTTGTCTCTCAGCGTTGCATTTAAATGCTGAACGTTTGCATGTTCGTTCCGTCTTTCAGTGTTGAGTATACGTATTGTTGCCGTGTCTGTCTTGTGTGTGAAACAGAGCCAGCAGGAACGAGATAGGCATACATAAGAAAGGAGCCGTAGGTGTTAGTTATTAATCGGAGTTAGGGTAAACGCTAGGTAAAGTTAAGGATTGTTTGGTGCTTTGTTTGATGGGTTTGTTTACTTGCTTTTCATGTAATATAGTGTAAAATAAAACCTTGTAACTGTTTCCTATGAGTTATGGTGAACATCACTGTACGTACGAGAGGTGAGCGTGAACATGCGTGTGTCGGTGAACGAACGTAAGTGTGTGAGCTTGCTTTCGTGTCATGTATTGTAACTTCTGCCTCTCCTTGACTGTTGTCCTGTAAACATGTGTTGTTAAAACTGTACTGTACGTGGCAAACTCTAACATCCAAAACACATATCACAATATTTATGTAACACACAGTCTAGATTACTAAGAAACACACAGGGTTTCCTCTGAATACCGAGGTCGGCTAGTATTGTAGGCACATGTATTGAACACAACGCGAGGCATAGACTAGACTGATTGTCTGTGACAACAATTTTCAAAATATTCAGCCAATTGATTGTAAAAACCGACTGCAATTGCTGAAGAAGGATCAGGAGAACGCAAGTGTCAATTGTCTAATCTTTTGACTGCTTATTGGTCAGTCTTAGATCTTTTATCGCATTTATAACACAACCAGTTGGAAGCTTCCAGGTCCTCCTTTCCGATGGTGAGACAGTCTGCGTGATACCATTCACTGCAAGAGTCACAATGGACCATGAGTGTGCCAGTGTCTATTCCACGACAAGAACAGAAGATATCCACTGTAATGCTGTGCAATATTTTGGGGGTCCTTGTCCGGGTTGACGTCGGGAAGGGAGCCATCTGTTTGAACGGAGGGATTGTACGAGGTGACTTCTAGGTTCCACGAAAGCAATGGTCGTCGGATCTTGCTGATGAAGGAGAGCCGTGATGAATCCCAGGGCATACACACCACAGTCATGCGAATTGGTTTGGGCCTGTACGTTCATAACGTTGATGGCAAGTTTTTAGGCAGGGGAATGGTTGTACCGGGCAATCAGGTTAGTGGTTGTCTTGGAAGGCTTAGACCGCAGAGAATCGTACACAGCTACAGTGTCAGAGGCTTGGTCGATGGAAGAGATGGCGATCCAGTGGTTATCACCGACATGGAGTATCTGGGCATACTCCGATGTTGGCAAATCAAAACTGAAGTTCTGCTGCAGGACGGTGTCTTGTAGGCCCTCTACATCTGGGAATAATGCTCTCAGGGAACGTGATGCTGCTGACATGTGATTGTCATTTAACCAGACTGTCGGATCATTTAACATCATGATGTCGTTTGCAGTCATGATGTTGCATTGCACAGTTGAAGCTGGAACGGATGCTGGCGGCTCAATGTTGTTGCATGTTCTGCTGCCATGGCAATGTGTAGAACAGGCAATGTTTTTTTTCCGACATGGACAACGAGCAGTAGTGCATGCCGTGGTGCATTTACAGGAATTTCTAGTGAACTTGTTGACTGGGTTGGTGCGGTTGGCTGCCTCACGGAGCGAGATGGGGGTATTGTCGACGATAGTCACAGCTCCAGTGAAGTGTTGGAGGTCGCCCGCCCTAAGTGCTGTTTTCAACAGCCCAAAGGCTGTCCCGACAGTGTAAGTTGGTTGCTTGGAACCGTTGACTTTAACTACTCGGCCTGGTATGCGTGGTAAATCAGTTGCTGATCTGTCTATCTTTGGCACGGCAATGGAGACTGGGTCACCAACATTGAAGACTTCAACCATAATGCGTCGTCTCTTGTTGTACTGCGATGACATTTTACCTGCAGCACTGATTGTCGCCTCATGGGCCTTTCGACGAACTGCCTCGCGCCTCACAGCCTTAAGAGACTGCGACTTCAGGGAAGGCTGTGGTGGTTCTAGCAAAGGTTCTGGAGAAGACTGGGGTGGTTCAGGCATGGGCTCTGGAGAAGGCTTAGGTGGTTCAGGCATTGTAGGCTCTGGAGAAGACTGGGGTGGTTCTGGCAAAGGTTCTGGAGAAGACTGGGGTGGTTCAGGCATAGGCTCTGGAGAAGACTGGGGTGGTTCAGGCATAGGCTCTGGAGAAGACTGGGGTGGTTCTGGCAAAGGTTCTGGAGATGTTTCTTGTTTGGACAGTACAGCGGTAGAATTTGTGGTCTCCATGGATGGCTGTTCATTTTGCTCGCAGGATGGCTGCAGATCTTCTTCGTTGATAATATGTTCCGTGGCCCCAGGGAAGAGGGGAGCTGGTGATGTACAACCAAACACCAAGTGATATGGAGTGTCTTTGATTGTTTCGTGGTGCTGACTGTTGAGCGTGAACATGATCTCAGGTAACCATGCAGACCACGGATAGACTTCAGCGTCATCGAGTCCCTGTTCGGCCTTCATAGATGCTAACTTCTTCTCAACTTCCTGGTTGCCACGCTCGACAAGGCCCTGTGACTGTGAGTGACGAGGGCGGCCATTGACAAAGGTCACATCTCTGTTCCACACCTTCAGGAGGGCATGCATCACCTGGTTCACGAACTCCCGGCCATTGTCACTGTGGAATATGCGTGGTGAACCCAAGTAGGCCAAAACTCGTTCAGCAAACATCTTTGATACTTCGTCTGCTGATTTGGTAGCCAATGGAAATAAAATATGGAACTTGGTGAAGTGATCCATGAAGTGGGCTATGTAGTGGTAGGTTCCATCTGGGCAGTGTCGCATGTCTATGAATTCTTGCCATGAAAGGTCCTTCAATGATTGGCTGCAACGGAGGCTTGGTGATCTGTGACTGGGCTAACTGGCAGGTGGCCGGACACGTCTTACAAAATGTCTGTATATTATAAGCACGCGTGATTCCGTAGTAATGGCGCTGTACAAATTCCATGACTTTCTTGTGGCGTCAGTGTTTCAGCTCATCAACATGCACCTGTTTGGTAACATCATATAACTGGTCGGCATGAACAACGCGCAGATGACGAGTGGCTCCCTCTATTTTTGATGCAGCTGGATTAGTCGGGACAACAAGTGCATCAACGAGTTGGAGTTGAAGTGCTGGAATATCAACTATGCCAAATTCCTTTGTTTTTGAAATGCGCACCAACAGGATCACGAGGGTTCTTCAAGTGTGCCACTGTGGCAGAGTACTTTTCTTGGTAAGGACCAGTGATCGTTTTGAAGACAAAATTGTCTCAAGTTGATCCTTGCATAACTCTGTGTGACGATCCATGGTCTATGCAGTGTACACAAAGAGAGTATCACTGATGTGAAGATTCAGGGCTACGTGTAAACGTAACTTCAATTCAACTCTTTGAGCGCAGTTAAAAAAATGTCACTTTTAATTCAGGAACAATCGTTGCCACGAACAATCAGCGTGAATTATTCCGTGAGCGCAGTTCAGCGCACAGAACTCTATATTAGACAGAAGGGACAAGCGCCTCTTCGGTATGTTCCGGCACTGAATTTCCGTACGAGTGTGTATGTGTGTTTGTTTGTAAAGGTGTGTATGTCCGTCTGTCTACGTGCGTGTGTGTGTTTGTTTCTGTGTAAGAGAGAGAGAGAGAGAGACTAGAGAGAGAGAGAGAATGTGTATGTGCGTGAGTTTGTGTGTAGGGCCTATGTTTGTGTGTGAATGAGTGTCACGGTGTCTGTGTGTGCGTGTGGGGTGTGTGTGTGTTTGAGAGAGAGAGAGAGACAAGACAAGACAAAATCTTTATTATCGAGGGTAATAGATAAGCAAGAATATTGCTTTTTTACATTCAGCCCTCGCCCTTATTTAGGGTCAACAAGAACAGAAAACAATATAATCAAATAACGACTCGGAGAGAAAGAGAGAGAGAGAGAGAGACTCGAGAGAGAGAGAGAGATTGCATCTGATTGCTTGGTTCTAGTTGGTTCTATTTAAACTCGACGAGTCATTGTTTTGCTTATCTTAAGATTGCGCAGAACCATGTGACGATCGATTGCCGTCCAAAACGGCTGGGCCCATCTCGAGATGGGCGCGCTTTCTGCGGATCGTCATATGGTTCTGCGCCATCTTAAGATCGTGCTGATCGGCAAATGGCGCTTGACATATAGACCAGCAGACCACACAAAATAAACATATGGAAGTTCATTAATGTAACCGTGTGCCCCCCCTTCTCTCAAAACTCAAACAATCAAAACAAGCTGACACAGGTTAAATTAATAGGTTCATTAATTTCCAAATGATGTTGTTGGGAAATGTGTGGGAAACGGGGGTTCAGATTCAATAAAAAAAACTTCTTCAATATATATTCTACTCTCTAAAAGTCTACTCTAAGACTACAACAGACCAAAACAATACTCTAGATCCCCACTCCAGAACTATACTCTAGATCCCCACTCTAGAACTATACTCTAGAACTATACTCTAGATCCCCACTCTAGAACTATACTCCAGAACTATACTCTAGAACTATACTCCAGAACTATACTCTAGAACTACACTCTAGATCCCCAATCTAGGACTATAATCTAAAAAACAAGAGACCCGATGAAACTCTAATCTAAAAAACAAAACCTAAAGAATCCAATCTAACGAACCCTGTCGCACATTCCGCCCAATCTGTAAGACACAGAATGCACGCCGTCAGCATATATATGAACAACTCAAGCAATCGCTTGCGGCTTTGTGGCAGGCGGAAGGAAAAATCAGCCAGATAAGTTTTTGTTATTGTTTGTCTGTGCACTTAAATTAAAAGACCGTTGGGTCGATATATTTGTGAATGTATTGTTTTGTCAATAACAAACGTTCCAACAACCTACCTTTCTTGTTTTTGTATTCTGAATTTTGGAACGTTGGCAGTCTCTTTGTTTTTGGATTCACTGAAGGTTGTTCACAGCGGAATCTCATAGTCATAGTCTTTATTTGTTTCTTTTAGACAGGAGTTGACAATGCCGCTATTTGGTTACCCAGTGGCCAACGGCATGGCACATCCTGTGATGGCTCCCGAGGTACCAAGAGCAAAACGCAAGATATGGGAGGAACAGGAGTGCAACATGGATATGGTGGAAATGGAGGATGTAAGTTGAATGTACTAGTAGGAAAATGACATGGTTTTAAGCTGTGACTGGCAGGTGGGTGCTTAAAATCTTAAATTGACCCATACAAATTACCGTCAGAGAGTCAAAGAGCGCATTGACTCTTGAGATTACGTACCACTGCATAACTGTTGTATTTGACATTTAAGCGCATGCACACACACACAATTTGGCAGTATGATGCAGTGGCAAATTGTATGCCCAGATGGCACCAGATTGGGCCATTTAGCTGAATTGGACTACATAAAATGTCTGGTTGGCATTAATGGCAAGCTGCTGAACCACCCTGGCATGCTTGGCGCTTCACATCTTCAACTATGTCCCATCAGACTTTGGTTGACAGAGTCAGATGACCCATAGTCTAAACCTCCCAGGCTGAGCCCTAGAGGGATTTAGTCATTTTAAAGTTTTTAGTTATGACAGCTTTTGGTTGTACTTGTAACTTGTATTGACTTGTAAGTAATTCAGCTTAAACTATACACTATTTTGTTTTTTAGTCAAATGCAAATGTTACAGTAAAAAAATTAAAAAAAATACAACAGAAAACAAAGTTAGAACTTATTGTGTATAGATTTTATCTGTGAATTATGATGATAAAATGTGTCTTACATGGTGTGTTGATTTTGCTTTCAGGGTGACTGTCCAGCCAAACGCCATTGCAAAGAAATTTTCCCTGATCCTGCAGGGGATAATGGAATTGTGGTGCAACATGGACAAGTACATCAGTTTGTTTTTCCACACACTCCACCCTCTCCATTATGGCAGGTGTGTGTAGCATTGAGTCACCCAGTCAAAATGTCCAGGCCATGCATGCAGTTGTACATGGGTGTCAGTTCAGAAAGTTTGCGTAGATATGTTTCATTTGCCTTGCACTTCATTCTGTCATCCAAGTGAATTAAATGTTTACAGCAGTATCTAATCACCAGTTAACCAAGTTAAGCTTCTTATTTTGGAAATAGGCATGGAAATGCAGGCTAAGGTGCATCAGGTAGTGGAGAAATGAAGTTTACTCAAATTAATGGCAGCTGAATTAGCGCTATGAATTGTGCATGGCCATTGATGCAAAGATTGCTACCAGAAGTACATTAATTCGAAGTAGTTAACGACAATTGCATGCAGTCAACTCTACCCTTTGATTAATTCAATTTTCAATACATCACTCAAAGTCTTTGGAATAGAGAAAAATGTATGGAATACAAGAATTTAGAGATCAGAAAATAAAGAAAAATGTGAAAAATTAAAAAAGAAATTGGAATGCTTTTGTCTGCTAAGAGATTGTAAGATCATATACCTGTGTTGCTACAAATATGAATGCTGTAGTATTCATTATACTAAATGAGAAACAGCAGATTATATATATATATGTGGTAAATGTTTTACCTAAGACCACAGCTGCTTAGAAATGGAAATGCTTGGGACTGAGAGTGGAAGTATGTTTTTGGGCTCTCTTGTTTCATTATCCAGAGAGCGAGGTACTCCGTGCATCTGGCTCATCTTTATATCTGATCTTCAAGCCATTAATGGAGGTCAAATCAGAACAAAACTTGAGAGAGAAAAATCAGAGCCACATTGTCTAAAGGCAAAGTTTCTTGATTTTGAACATTCTTAATTTTCATGACTGTACTGGTATTTGTGGTTTTCTTTTCAGGCAAAGCTACCCCCACAGATGCAGGATGATCTACACGGATGCATGAAGGACATTGCAGGTGCAACATATCCAGTACCTTTGTCACTGCCACAGAGACCCGTTACCCCACCTAGACAGATCATGCAGGTAGGCTTCAAGGTATTTTCCTTCACAGGTAGACTATCTCATCAATCGTGACAGATCTGTTCAGCTTTTTACACAGGAGTAAAGCTATGACACATATAGGTAACTGGTAAGGTTAGCAACCAAACATTGACATCATCAGTTCATAGTCAGAGCCGATTCCGAGTTACCATCCCTTCGTCAAGGTAGACAAACCATAGTGATAGTGTTGACATGAATACAAAATAAATGTGATTCATATGGTGTTTGAAACATTGATCGTCACTCCATTCGTGGAAATCACTCTAGTTCTCTCTCTCTCTTTCTGTGAATTGCAGCGGCGATATGCTTCTGTTTTCAAAACGTAAACTGTTTTTGTTATTTATTTTTTACATTGTAAAAACCAAATCACTGGTTATACAATTCAATTATCCATCCATCTCTCTCTTTCTGTGATTAATTTTGCTATGAATGTCATTCTTTTTTCTGTTCAAGCCACCTGTGATGACAGTTTCTCCGATGATGTTGGACGGAGAGACGTATAACCGAATGTCTGAAGTTGACCTCAATCTGTGCATCAGCAGCATGGACTCTGACTGCTGTCCTGATCCGTCCCAGTACCAACACAGCCTGGAGTTCTGCAGTACACCTTGCTCGTAAGTCAACCTCGCTGTGCTGTGCGGAAACACGGCACATCCCTCGCTAGTCATTGGTTCCTTCATTGTTTGTCTGCCGTTTTGCAAGAAATGGGTGTGCACGTTAAAGATCCCACGATTGACAAAAGGGTCTTTCCTGGCAAAATTGCTTAGGCACAGTTAATAATTGTCTACCTGTACCCGTGTGACTTGGAATAATAGGCCGTGAAAGGTAAATATGCGCCGAAATGGCTGCAATCTACTGGCCGTATAAAATTTCATCTCACACGGCATCACTGCAGAGCGCCTAGAACTGTACCCACGGAATATGCGCGATATAAGACTCATTGATTGATTGATTGAACTCTTCAACAACTCATACATACCTGTCAAGAGTTATTTCCGAAAATCGTCTATTGCTGGTGGTGCCTGGTCTAGCTCCAGGCTATGATTGGCAAAATGTGCACACACAATAGACAATCTTCGGAAATTAAATCTTTCAAGGTTTTAATGTGATGTAGAACACTTTTATCACTTGGGACGGGAGCAATAGCCTAGCGTCTTCAGACGTCATCCTTCTGCGGAAGGTGGTAGGTTCAGGGTTGGAATCACGGCTGTGTCTGGTGGTTAACCCTTTTCCCCCATAGCGTCCAGTACAGCATGCGTGAGCTCCCCATATGCAGATCCCTGATTCACTCACTGTACACACATGGGTGCAACTCTGCCGGCTACACGCCGGCAGCCGGTTTTTGGTTTCATCGGCTGCCGATGTTTTTGTTCCAGGAGAGGTTTTTTTGGCATTTTGAATACTAAAAAAGCTTGGACCCCAACTTTTGCCGGTTTTTGGAATTTTCCAGGTTGCACCCATGTACACACACACCTATGATGCATATCTGTTTTCAATTTCTACTGGCTTTTTGCGACGTTTGAGCATGAATAATTTTGGAACACCAAAATGAGTCAATGGTGGAGATTTTTACGATCTCCCAGGTCAACTCATGTGCAAACCTGCTTATGCCTTATAGTTATACCCCTACATGTGTACATGTCTGTAATCCATGTCAGAGTTTGGCGGGTTATAGAAACACATAAATACCCAGCATGCATCCCCCAAAATGGAGTATAGCTGCCTAAATGGGGGTGGAGGGGAGACAGTCATACACGCCATAGCTCAATCGTGCAAAAAACACAAGGCAAGGCAAGCATTTCAATTCCCGGAAAGAGTTATTTCTTGGATTTGTGTTTTTAGAATAAACTTCAGACAGGTAGCACAGAGAGAAAGAAAAAGAGTGGAACTGGGAATAGTGTGCTCCATGCATTTGAAAATGTTCAGTTTGTTTTCTGATGGGCTTGTTCTGTGTTTTTGATATCTTGGAAAATGCTCTAACCTGCGTCCTGTTCCAACCATTTTCTTTCCCAGCTGATATACAAAGATATACATACTTTCTCTTTGTCACGTTTGTGTCAATGTGTGTGCATGATTTTGGATTTGTAAATTCAATTGTCAGTACTGAGGACCTACCAGATGTTTTAGAATCTAATTGGTGGACCTATACTTTGCCCCAGCCATGATAATGGGCGGTTCTGGTGAGGTTATGCCCCCTCTTTCTTTCGGCTGGTAACTGGCGCCACCTCGCGGCAAGATCACACGAGAAAGAAAGAAAAAACTTGCATTGGTCCCAAATAGCATATCGGTTTGATAACAGTTTGTGTGTAAGTCGTGCATTTTATACGGTAAACAGACAATGGTCGGTTCTGGTGAGGTTATGCCCCTTCTTTCTTTCGGCTGGTAACTGGCGCCACCTCGCGGCAAGATCACAGGAGTTGTTTCGCGTTATCATCCCAGAAGCACTCATTAGAATGCAGCGAAGTGTTTCTTCGTGTAATGAGATAAAGGGAAGTAAAAGATGTTACAATGTGTTGTGTTGCAGGGGAGGTGTTCGCAGCCCTGTCTCCAATGATATACGGTGCTCTTGTAGAGCTTGGGACAAGAAAGACGTGGTCCCCTACCACTCCGATTACTACTGAGTCTCTGCCATTGTGTCAGTAGAATGGTTATGTGCATGTTGAAGGTTGATTTGTTTGCCGCTTTCTGTTCTGAGAGGCAGGTTTGTGTACAGTGTTTGCTAAGGTTGTTTATTCTATTCTTGTTGTAACTATAAGGTTTCTTCTGAGTGAGGCAGCAGTATATTTCATTTCGGTTTTTTTTTTCATTTTCGTTTTCATTTCTTTATTGTCCCATCGCTGGGAAATTCGTGTTGCTTCCTCCCAGTGGAAAGCTAGCAGCAACAGAGTTGCGCTACTCAGGTGTATGCAGGTGTAATCAGCCACCTGCACTTATGGCAGAATGACCAAGGTCTTTTACGAGCCACAGTGGTAACACAGGGGTGACATGGATACCGTCTCTGAGTCTGCACATAAAGTTGACCCGTGTCCGTCCCGGCTCGTATTCGAACCTGCGACCCTAGGATCACAAGTCCAGTGCCCTACCAACTGAGCTACCAGGACCCCAGTTATCAGATGATTAGTAAAGCAAAACTATCAGATTGTTGTAACTGTGTTGATGTAAAGATACAATGATTTTTGTTGTTCATTGTTTATTGTTGATATTGTTTCTCCTTCAATGAGATCTGTAAATGCATGTAGTCGTAGAAATTATGTATATGTGTGCTGTGGTGCTTGCATGCGTGGTTGGTTGTTGGTATGTGTACATATACGGAGAGAAAAATCTAATTTTAACAGCTGTACTGTACATACTTTTAGGAAAAGAAGACAAACCTAAAACTTGAGAAAAGGATCTTGCATTGGTATTTGTTATTGTGTTTGCTTTTTGTTTCTGTTTTTTTGTTTAAAGTTATCATAGTTTATATTTCAACTATACACCTGAAGAGTTTTTACATATCTTTAGTTAAAGGCACAATAAGCCTCCTGTAAACCATCACAGATACTGTCAGGCTTTTACATACAGTATAAACACCCTTTCATAAAAACACTCACCGCTTGAGAACATCCTAGGTGCCCTCCGTAAAGAGCGAGCAATTTTCAAAGAATTTATTTTTGTGTGGTTTATCTTACCCCTGAGCCATCGTGAACGTGTGTGATCCAGTTTCCCTTTTTCACTCACATGCGAAGCAAAAGTGAGTCTATGTACTCACCCGAGTCGTCCGTCCGGCCGGCCGGCCGGCCGTCCAGAAAACTTTAACGTTGAATATTTCTTGGACACTATTCAGTCTATCAGTACCAAATTTGGCAAGATGGTGTATGATGACAAGGCCCCAAAAAAAATACATAGCATCTTGACCTTGCTTCAAGGTCAAGGTCGCAGGGGCCATAAATGTTGTCTAAAAAACAGCTATTTTTCACATTTTTCCCATTTTCTCTGAAGTTTTTGAGATTGAATACCTCACCTATATATGATATATAGGGCAAAGTAAGCCCCATCTTTTGATACTAGTTTGGTTTACCTTGCTTCAAGGTCAAGGTCACAGGAGCTCTTCAAAGTTGGATTGTATACATATTTTGAAGTGACCTTGACCCTGAACTATGGAAGATAACTGTTTCAAACTTAAAAATTATGTGGGGCACATGTTATGCTTTCATCATGAGACACATTTGGTCCCATATGATCAAGGTCAAGGTCACTTTGACCCTTATGAAATGTGACCAAAATAAGGTAGTGAACCACTAAAAGTGACCATATCTCATGGTAGAAAGAGCCAATAAGCACCATTGTACTTCCTATGTCTTGAATTAACAGCTTTGTGTTGCATGACCTTGGATGACCTTGACCTTGGGTCAAGGTCACATGTATTTTGGTAGGAAAAATGTGTAAAGCAGAAGGTCAAGCATGTGAGTCGTATGGGCTTTGCCCTTCTTGTTCACAATGTAGTCGTCAGTTTGTAATTTGAATGCGACTCGCTGTGAGCTTATCTGCAATAGCATGTTATTAAGTACCTCTGACTATGCACGAAACAAACGGCTGTGGTTCACAAGATCTCTAGCGTTGGCTTTTGACTGTTCAGAGGAACTGGTGATAGACATAAACCGTCGTCTGCTATGAGAACCACGACCTTGCATGACCCTACTTCCAGGCTTTTCTTTTTTCAAACTTTCAAAACTTCGAATTGTACTGATCTTGTCTTGATGAAAAAATAATTCTTTTTTGATTTAAGAATGTTTGTGTAACAAGCTGTCAATTTATTATTTAGATTTTAAAAGTTAGGTCTAGTGCCAAAACACACCACGGTCCGATTGTCTCTGACACAATCCGCAAAATTAATTCTTTGAAAATTGCTCGCTCTTTACGTAGGGCACCTAGGATGTTCCCGTTTGGTGAGCGTTCAAATGGAAGGGTGTTTGTACTGTGTGTAAAAGCCTGACAGTATCTGTGATGGTTTACGGGAGGCTTACTGTGCCTTTAATATATTGTTTAACATGTTGTAGTAAGGCAGCAGACTGAAGAAAGGAAACCTTTGGCAGTGGCTGATTTTTTTTATTGAATTTTGCATTAATTTGAAAAGACTGACACTTCAGATCATTGACATATATTTTTTTAGTTTACCGGTATATATCTAATGTACTACGGCAAGTGATCTCACATTCTGTCATTAACTTTACCATATTTATTTTGTTAACACATTTTTAAGAGCTGAAGTTTTCATAAATGTTGTGCGTTTGATGAAGAAGTGTGACTTTCTGAGCTCAATTAGTTTTTGATAATATACGATTTTTGGAAATAACTCCGTCGGGTTTGCTTGTGTTGTGGAAGAGTTACCTTTTCTTGCAAAACGGCAGACAAAGAAACATGTGGAGACATGCACGTATTTCGATCACACCCCTCGCTAGTGATTGGTCTCTTCATTGGGTTGTCTGCCATTTTGCAAGAAAAGGTCACTCTCCCACAAACCTGACAGTTATTTTCAGAATTCGTCTACTGGATGTTCAGTTTATGATTTTAACTTTATGTTTGGTTGAATGTTTTTTTTATGTGATCAGAAGTTATTGTTATGTTAATAGTTAATGAACTGCCTATTCTTTTGTTGTTGTTGCTATAGTTATATTGTTTTATGATACAATATTTTGTGCAAAGATGCTCACACAATTTTCATTCTCTTACATTCAATGACAGTTTTGGATTTGTAGCCGATTACTTTTTGGCTCACGTAAGTGTAGCCTATGCGATCATAACTTTGTCTGTCTGTGCGTTTGTGCGTGTGTGTGTGTGCGTGCGTGCGTGTGTGTGTATGTCTGTGGTAGAAACTCTAACATTTGAAGACGTCACATTACATTGACGTCACATTATGACGTAAGAGGGTTAGACGTCACGCAAAGGAAGTACTGAAAGTCTCGGTCATTATTATTTTGAGCGCGCCGAGACTAGTTGGCAGTCGTGTCCTGTAAGTAGGCTACATGCAGACAGACAGATCTAGATCTAGTGTCTCGCTTTCTTGCACAGTTTCACCTATGCTCTTTCTGTGTGTGTGTGTGTGTGTGTGTGTGTGTGTGTGTGTGTGTATGTGTGACGGAGTGATTGAGTTTGTGTTACTGTTTGTCGATTTCTTACGTGAGCCTTGATGGCTTCGCCTCTTGTTCATGTTCAGTTAGTCCATGTCATTTTTAAATTTCATTTCTTTAAAAAAAAAAAAAAGTAATATAAGCACAAATATTTCTTTACAAGATGTTTCACTTTTCTTTCATGTTTAAAATATTAGTTGAAAAGACAGGGTTTCTGGTGTCAAGACAAATGTGACAGATGCTGAAGTGAAATGGGGACATATTTCGTCCAAAATCTTCTGCTGTGATAAAGTTGTGCAGAAAAGTGAATATGTTACACATGTTCTCAGCTTTATATATCTTCAAACTTTACAGCATTAAACATGATTTTTTTTTCTTCTACCTTGCATCAAGGTATGAAACATATGTAGCATGTTGAGACTTTTTTTTATTATCAATATAGAGCTAACAAACATATGTGAAAAGTAAACCCATGAACTTACAAGCAACTTTTTACATACAATTCTTTTTTTTAAACACTTTGCACAGCAGCCAAAGTTGGCACAGAGGCCTTTTTATTTTTATTTTATTTTTTAAAGAGACGTATATTATGTACTGCATAGTATAGCATTGACTCACTTTCATTGAAGGGGAAAATGATTATAAAAGTGTATATGGAATATCACTGACCTTTTGCTTTATGAAGAATATTAGAGAATAAATCTTCTCTGACTTTTTTCTTTGAGATATTTGTATAATCTCCCAGGGTTTGTTTTATTCAAAACTTTAAAACCACATCCCAATTTGTTTAGTCTGTATGTTGACTGTGGTGCGACATTTGTATGTTCATAGATGTCTGAGCGTGTCCATCCCATCACATAATATAAGAAACACTGATTCTCAGTGAAGATCTCCCGCAGTGGGGCACTGCGGTTATGAAATTAAAGGCCCCTCCTGTTTTTGGAACCGCAGGAGCTTTCTAGTTTGCTGTTAGGTAGATTTTTGGTTCCTCTTTCCTGTCATGCTCTCTTTTTCTTCATGAATTCTTTTCTTTTTTCTGCCTTCTTGCTCATTCACCTGTATTTTTTCCAAAAATCTCTTCTCTTGCCACTTGTCTCGCGATTCATGTATAGTTTAATCTGTTAGTGTTCTGATGTAAGTCCAGCAGTAGATAGGTTAAGCCTATTTTAACATACTGGAAACTGGTAATCTTCCAGTAGGTATTAATTTAGTTTTACTAAAGCCTGCTGGGACACAAGTAATGGGTTAGTGCATTTGTAAACAGGAATCGCTTGACAAGTGGCCCCCTTCATCCCCCCCTTCCTCGTCCTGATATGGCTCTGCGTAGTCGGCTGGACGTTAAGCAACAAATAAACAAACAAACAAACAAACAGTGAAGATCTGATCGTTGCAGAGTTTCCCCATGTGCTTTCAAGCTTTCAGAAAAAATGGCGTTGATGTTCAATGAAGATCTGTGCATTTTTAGATATTTCCGATGTTCTTTCAAGTTGACGCTGCCTTATTATTACAGAGCATAAAGGCAATCGTTGCTGCTATATGATGTAACATGCTTATCAGCCTTACCATCTAATGTTGAAAAGACGGGTGAGATTGTGTTTTATGAAAGTGACATATTTGGTGAATGTCTCTTTGGTGATGAGAGAGCTGAACAACAACGAAGTAGTAAAATTTGCCATATTCAACATCAATACTAAATTGCCTTGGTGTACAGGGTGACCCAAAATGAGTGCAACCCATAAAAGTACTCACAACTGCTACAAATGTGAATGGATTGAGTTTATTTTTTTTAACACACATCAACGTAAGATGATAACAATTAAGTTCTGAAAGTTGGAGTCATTTCGGTTGGGTGGTCCACATGTTAGCGACGTTGAAGGATATGCTCCAAATGTCCACCGCGTTGAATGTGCCGTGCAAAATTGTCCACCACGCGGACAGGCGCAGTGGCGTGGTGGTAAGACGTCGGTCTCCTAATCGGGAGGTCGTGAGTTCGAATCCCGGTCGCTGCCGCCTGGTGGGTTAAGAGTGGAGATTTTTCCGATCTCCCAGGTCAACTTATGTGCAGACCTGCTAGTGTCTTAACACCCTTCGTGTGTATACACAAGCACAAGACCAAGTGCGCACGGAAAAGATCCTGTAATCCATGTCGGAGTTCGTTGGGTTATGGAAACACAGAAATAACCAGCATGCCTACTCAACGAAAGCGGATTGAAGCTGACTATGCTCTCAGAGTATAGTGTGGGGAGCCCAAATGGGCAAACGAGCTCACACGTCACCAGAAAATTCTGGAACGCTGAAGAAGAAGTCCACCACGCGGACACACTCTGCCCCTGGAATCCTCCTGATCTGTGTTGTTATTGCAGCTTTCAAGTCCATGATTGTCTGGGGGTTGTCCTCATAGACGTGGTCTTTCAAATAACCCCACAAATAGAAATCGGGGGGTTAAGGTCAGGTGGACAATTTTGCACGGCGCATTCAGGAGTGTCTCCGTCAACGCGGTGGACATTTGGAGCATATCCTTCAATGTCGCTGACATGTGGACCACCTAACCGAAATGACTCCAACTTTCAGAACTTAATTGTTATCATCTTACGTTGATGTGTGTTAAAAATAAACTCAATCCATTCACATTTGTAGCAGTTGTGAGTACTTTTATGGGTTGCACTCATTTTGGGTCACCCTGTACTACAGTCACGTCTTCTTTTCAGACCCAAGTTTCTCACATTTTCTGTTAATTAACATATGTAAATTTATCTGCATGATTATTTTAGGTGCTACAAATGTGAATGGATTGAGTTTATTTTTAACACACATCAACGTTAGATGATAACAATTAAGTTCTGAAAGTTGGAGTTGCGATACGATAACGACAGCGGAACTCCCCTTTAAGACCTAGACAAAGTTATCGTATCATTTTGCAGTTGGCAGGAGGACGTTTTGTCTCAAGTGTATGTGAGAGTTATATTGTTTGGTGGTTCATTTCAATCTGAAAAATGTGGATATGTCATATCTACCACAATCTTTTCACGAACAACAATGACATGCTTAACGAGAGTGATAGCACAACAGAAATGTTTTTGCATTGCTCATTTGCTAAGGTGAGAACTTTGGAATAGTGCCTGTTCTTTTTGTTGTTCAAGAATTACTATCAGAATAATGTGAAGTGTGGCCTTTGCTGATCTAGCAGAACTACTTAGGCGCATGGGTGCAATAATGTTCAAGTTGGCAATGTAAAAGTTATTGGTGCTGCTTTTTCTGTATGACTATGACGAAACACATATGTTAAAAAAGCTTTTTCTGCCAGAAATATTTGACTTTTTTTTTACAGTAGATCAAACTTAAGAAATTTGTTTCCTGTGTTCTTTCTTCACCTCAACAATCTATTTTGTCCATTTGAATGTTTCAAGGTTGTCTGGATGTACCAGCTTTAAGACAAGAAATATGTGTATTTTAGTATGCAACTAGTTACTGTACAAGTCTGCACAATACACTGCCATTCCCAGTGCAATGATTTTCAAAGCATGAACATTTGTTGTTGCTTGACATTAAGCGCAAAAAGGCTGTTTTTTGTTGTTGACCTTTTAGTGGCTAGGTGGCATGTTATTTAAGTTATCATATTATTTTTTTGTAATTGCATACTGTTGGTGCCAGAAGTTGAAAACCTTGCACAAGAAGTGTGATTTATTTAAGTGGTTTTAGAGTTCTTTCTTTATTTGGTGTTTAACGTCGTTTTCAACCATTCAAGGTTATATCGCGACGGGGAAAGGGGGGGGGATGGGATAGAGCCACTTGTCAATTGTTTCTTGTTCACAAAAGCACTAATCAAAAAATTGCTCCAGGGGCTTGCAACGTAGTACAATATATGACCTTACTGGAAGAATGCAAGTTTCCAGTACAAAGGACTTAACATTTCTTACATACTGCTTGACTAAAATCTTTACAAACATTGACTATATTCTATACAAAAAACACTTAACAAGGGTAAAAGGAGAAACAGAATCCGTTAGTCGCCTCTTACGACATGCTGGGGAGCATCGGGTAAATTCTTCCCCCTAACCCGCGGGGGGTGGTTTTAGAGTTATTTTTAATTCATATTACTTCAAGAAATACAATACATGTACTGCGATTCATCTGAAAATGACTTATGAGTGCGCATCAGTCACCAAGATATATAATGTTCAGTTAGTTCATTGCCTTAAGTATTTGTATGCATGTCTATTTCAATCAAAAGGATGTGCAAACAGCATGTTCATGCATCTTGAATACTGGACATGTAACTACCAAGACTGTGCCCTGTAACTAACTTCAAAAGTTGTCGAAGATCAAAGTTGACTCATATTTCTCTTTTTTTTAAGATTAGTTTTCATGTCACAGTTGAAAGTCATGAAAAAAGAAAGCAATTATTCAGTTCATGGCTGTGGCATAGTGGCTTTCTTTGAGTGTGAATGTGTATGTATCTGCATGTACGTATGTATGTCTCTGCATGTATGTTGTTGTGTGCTGAGTGAATCCTTGGAAATACCCAAAATTCAGATAGCAGGGGAATGGGATGATGACTATCTCTCTCTACGTAGTGGCACGAACAGTTGTCGAAATTCAGGATAAAAGTTGAAAAACTACCGATTCTGTACTCGCCAACACAAGAACAAGACACACAAAAATCAGCAAAGTCAGCATCTGGAATTCTGCCTACAGTGGAACCCCTCTTTTAAGACTACCTCCCTTTTTAAGACCTGATTTTCTGTTTATTGAGGATCTTCAAAGGGGAGTTTCACTGTTTCTGGATGTGCTGTTTCACTCATTTGTTGATTACTCTGTCCTTTTCCTGTGGAATTAACAGTCAGTCAGGTATGAGACTTTTCCACCATTCTGAAAGCTCCAGAGATAATTCTTGAGATCACCATCACCAAATTGCAAACTTTTGCATATTTGTTCAAAAATGTTGAAGGGGTTGAAGGGGGGGGAATGGTTTCAGGATTAAAATTTCATGATCTTATTCCTGGTGGTGGTTTGCTCGGAGTGCTGTACACATAAAATAACACATAACAGCAATTGTGCACAATCCAGCTTTTATCAGCACAGGCAAATCCGATTGTGTAAGTTACTAGAAAAGTACAAAGATATTGGTTTTGGTTCAAAACTGGTCCACAAACACAAATTTGAGCGGTGCAGCTTGTCACATGGTTAAAGCTCACATTTCAATGAGTCAAAATATTAACAATCACGGATGCATGATTATAAAAAGAAAACACATTTTTAACAAATCTTTAGATAATATGTACAAGTTTTCATTGGCATTTTAGAGTACAGTATGCTGATGTTATGGGGTATTTTTTTTTGCTTTTTTTTTAATACCAAAATTCTACCATCACAATATTTGTTCAGGTGTGTTGCAGAAACACTTAAAAAGTTCAAAAACTGCATGAAAATATACCCTCTCCCCACATACCCTCTCTCCTCAACCCCCTCCCTCCCCCCCCCCCCCCCCCTGTCCTGTAGACTCAAAATATTTTGCAATCAAATTGCATGAACAGATTATAGGTATTTTCCAAAACTGCATCCAGCCAATCTCTCCTTCACACAAACTTTGCGCTGCCAGGTACAATTTGATCAAAACACATCAGGAAAATCTCAGTCAAATCACATCATATATAACCAGAAAAGTATCACACAAAATGCCTACTTCGAAGGCCTCTCGCTGTTTCAAACATGAAGGGAATCTCACACCGAAATGCTACCCTCGCGGAAATTAGTTTTGCCAATGAGCACGTTGACAAGAACGCTGTTTCCTTTGCGATACTCTTGCAGGGCCTGCTTCAAAACGTCCTCGGTTTTGTCCTCGTTGGTACGATCCAGTCTCAAGCCTGTTCCACCGTATCCCCGTGCTACATCCTCATAGTCGGTAAACTGAAAAAAATGAAAAAGAGAAACATTTAGGAACTATGACTCCTGGGCACCAAGCTCTGGGAACCCGCTGCCCAACTGCAGAAGACTGCGGACTTCATGGCAGCCACCGACCTGAAGACATGACGGCCATGAATATCAAACGCAGAAGAAGAAGAAAGAACTATGACTAAAATATGTTCATGCTTCTGGTAGAAACCCTTTCAGTTTTCATGGCATCATTACTGAAAAGGAGCATTCCTCAAAGACAAGTGCTGGTATTCATGGCATCATTACTGAAAAGGAGCATTCCTCAAAGACAAGTGCTGGTATTCATGGCATCATTACTGAAAAGGAGCATTTCTAAAGACAAGTGCTGGTATTCATGGCATCATTACTGAAAAGGAGCATTTCTAAAGACAAGTGCTGGTATTCATGGCATCATTACTGAAAAGGAGCATTCCTCAGAGACAAGTGCTGGTATTCATGGCATCATTACTGAAAAGGAGCATTTCTAAAGACAAGTGCTGGTATTCATGGCATCATTACTGAAAAGGAGCATTTCTAAAGACAAGTGCTGGGATTCATGGCATCATTACTGAAAAGGAGCATTCCTCAGAGACAAGTGCTGGTATTCATGGCATCATTACTGAAAAGGAGCATTCCTCAGAGACAAGTGCTGGTATTCATGGGTCAAATGTTGGCTAAAATGACACAGCCAGCAGTAAAATAAGAGTATAAGTAAAACACTGAACTTCAAAACGCTGCTGAGTCTGAAAGGTAAGACTGATCAACATCCAGGTCACAGAGGAACAAGATGTTAAGAGCTAGGGACTACAGTGGAACCACCTTTTCAAGATCCTCCAAAATCGTATAACCATCAGGGCTTACATGGGACCAAGTCTTAACCCTTACACTGGTGCAATTCTGTAACACATGTTACATAGCCACTGGTGAAGTAACAGAGAGAAAAATAAAGAAAAACGGTCATATAGGTTTTCACATCCATGGGAGGTAATTGGAACCGACCAAACAGACTGAGCCAGTAGCGCGACACATGTCGTGACAATCAGGTGACAGTATACGTAAAGTAGCGCGACATATGTCGTGACAACCAGGTGACAGTATACGTAAAGTAGGGCGACATATGTCGTGACAACCAGGTGACAGTCTACGTAAAGTAGCGTGACATATGTCGTGACAACCAGGTGACAGTATACGTAAAGTAGCGCGACAACCAACCTAAGGGTTAACATGGACGTAAATGTACACAAGTTATTAACAGAAAACCTGACAAAGTAAGGTCTTAAAAAGAAGATCTAAAAAAGGGGAGTCTTAAAAGGCGGGTTCCAGTTCCACTGTACGAACACTTTCTGTCAAGTTTTGTGAGGATAGTGACCATCTCTCTCTCATTGCTTCACTTTTTCCCTCCCTCAACATGGGTACCCAGTTTCATTTTCATTTTTAATTTTTCAAATTCGGGTCACTTCCTCCTAATGGAAAGTTAGCAACAACAGAGTCGCGCTACCCAGGTGTATGTGTGTTTAGGTGTAATCAGCCACCTGCACGTATGGCAGAATGGTGACACAGGCTGGAACATGGAACCGTCTCTGAGTCTGAGCATACAGTTGACCCGTCCCGGCCCAGATTCAACCCTAGGATCACAAGTCCAGTGCTCTACCAACTTAGCTACCGGGCCCCCAGCTGGCCGATCTGGTGAGAGCTTACAAAACCCAGTGATTTGCGCATGAAACAAATGGTGATCGACAATGTGCTACAGACACATGCTCTAACCACTACGCTGATCTGGCTCTTGTATGCTAAGGCTTAACTTGGAACGTCAACAAAATCAACAAAATAGATTGCCTCTACGATAGTACCCGCTATTACGAGCTAGTCGTGTGACAGAGAGTTTTCTTGCACACGAGACTGTAGATGTTTCACGACGGCTTTAGCCGGAGTGAAACAGCAGCAGTCGAGTGTGCAAGAAAACTCTCTGTCACACGACTAGCTCGTAATGGCGATTATGTCTCACAGCTTCAACAGAGGAGAGAACAAACACATTTTGCGTACTCACGCTTGATAAACCTAAACACAGGAGCAGCCATTGTGGAGAGATCTACTTTTTGACGAAAGTGACCGAACAACTATAAATGACGTCTCGGTATATGTGAATGACGTCACAGTCATCGTCACAGTCTGTATCTTTTGAAGCATCGCAATCTTCATGACGTCTTTCTGTGTCTGCATCCGCGAAATGTTTGTTCTTTCCGGGATCTTTGTCATCTATGTTCATAACTCTGTCCTTCTAGATTCAGACTAACAGGCCTCCTGAGCGAGCCACTTTCCAAGGGCAGCTAAATTCGCGTATGGAAACAGTACTGTCGTCTGGGATGCCGTTTTCAGTATTCTCAGCGTTGAATAATTTGTAAAGAGAAGAAACGATAACAGCAGGAGAAATAAAAGTCGTGTGTGCATTTTGGGGTTTTTGGAGGGACAATTTCGAGTTTGAATCCGTTCTTGCACATGCTCCAAAGCGTGTAACATACAATCTTGCACACGTTTGCTTTAGTAGTGGCAAAGAAGGAAAGCGTGTGACATTGTAAAATGTTACTCACTGCCAGATCACAGGCCACACTGCTGCCAAAGAGGGGCACCTGCTCGCGTGCGATTTGTGTCCATCCAGCATCATTCCCCACCAAAGCTAGAACCGGTGTCTGCAAGAGAATTGACCATACTGAGCATTTCAAAGACTGGATGACTTAAAGGGATACTATTGATCTGACCATTTGGGGGGAGTTTCTGGTGAAACTGACCATCTGGGGGGAGTTTCTGGTGAAACTGACCAATCTGGGGGGAGTTTCTGGTGAAGCTGACCATTTGGGGGGAGTTTCTGGTGAAACTGACCAATCTGGGGGGAGTTTCTGGTGAAGCTGACCATTTGGGGGGAGTTTCTGGTGAAACTGACCATTTGGGGGGAGTTTCTGGTGAAACTGACCAATCTGGGGAATCCACTGTACCTTACTTTAGACGCACACAGGACGATTTGCTTGAAAACACACCACCAAATATGGTAATTGAGTAAATCAAAGTGAGTAAATGCGCTTCCTACCTTGTGTCCAGTAAAAGTGTCAAACTCTGCATCTCTGTATCCCAATGAACCGTCCTCCTAGATGATCCAGACCTCAGCGTCAGGGCGACACAGCTTGGTTCCCCCTTGCTACCAACCCCCTCTACCCTTTTCACACCTCCCATCTCTCCCAAATCCCTATATTTTACAGAGACTCTCTCCCACCTTGTGCCTAGTGAAGGTTTCAAACTCTGCAACGCTGTATCCCAATGAACCGTCCTCCTAGATGATCCAGACCTCAGCGTCAGGGCGACACAGCTTGGCCCCCCCTTGCTACCAACCCCCCACCCTCCATCTCTCCCAAACACAAACACACACATAAACACACACACACACCCTAACACCCCTTGCCACTAACACCGCACTACCCCTCACACCTCCAATCTCTCCCAGATCCCACCTTGTGCCTGGTGAAGGTGTCAAACTCTGCAACGCTGTATCCAAGTGAACCGTCTCCATAGATGATCCAGACCTCAGCATCAGGGCGAGACAGCTTGGCGCCCAGAGCGAAGCCACCTCCCACACCCAGCGTTCCGAACGCACCAGGGTCCAGCCAGCACAGTGGTCCTCTTGGCCTGAGAGAGTTCAAACAGAGACAGGTCAGTCACACACACACATGCACGCACACACACACACACACACAAACACAAACACACACACACACACACACACACACACACATGGGCGGGGAAATAGCTCAGTCGATAGCAGCGCTGGCTTCAAAACCACTTGTCGCTATCAGTGTGGGTTCGATCCCCACGTTTGGTGAGGGATTTATTTCCCAGAATCAACTTTGTGCACTCTCCTCGATGTCTGAACACCCCCGTGTGCAAACGATAAAGAACCCAAGTTCACAGCAAAAGTCTCAGGGCTTGGAAACATGAATACAGGTATGCAGGACAAATAAATGGGTAGCACCGTACTGTATGGCAGCTGGCTTTCCCCAGAGTGAAAGCAACCCACCAGTCTATGTAAATCTTATCCTTATAGTGTCATTTTTGTAAACGAAAGAGAGACACAATATTTCATTATCTCTGGGAATGCGAGTGCGTGCAGACTTTTGGGAATGCGTTTGTCAATTGCCTAAGGGAGAAATGTGTAAATTGTACCCCACTTGCTTTGAACCCTACTCTTGTACTGTTTGGCAATGACAATAAGACAAAAGTCGACAAAGGTTTTTCATACATATTATTAATTGCCAAGTTTTTTGTTTATAAATGTAGACTTGCTAAAGTCCAACCAACTCTCAACATGTACTTCAGAGAACTTGCATATGTACACAAAATAGACAAACAAGTACATCAGATTACAATGAGTTCTGACAAATACATTCATAAGTGGGCTGCGTACACAGATCTGATACAAGAGTAACTGCACACACTTTCCTGCTTTTGTATACCTAAAAACACTTTATTTTCTGCCATTGTATACATAAGGTGTTTTTGTTAATGTCACAATGTTCTGAATTGCCTTTCCCGTACTGTGAACCTACCAATACATGAATGTAACCTTTTCTGAATAAAAAAATAGTGAAGAAAAGAAAAAAATTCTTATCCTTACACACACCCACATACACAGGACGAGTTGCTACCGCACCTGAGAACTTATTTATACCCTGAACTTACCTGAGAATTTCTTTACGTCCTGAACTTACCTGAGAATGTAGGCAGCCGTGGCCACAAAGTCGCCACCATCGGCCACAAGAATGGTGTTGTCCGACAGAAGTTCCTCCACCGTGTGAAGAACCTTCAGGGGGTTCAGGTTGGTGTCTGTCACCTCCTCTGCCTTCAGACTGCAATCAAAACGGCTGTGCAATGATTAATTCAGACCTCAATGGGCAAACGCCATAAGTGTCGCTGAGATCTGACAATACCATTTGGTTTGACAACGTTTGACGGGCTTCTTCTTTCCCTTCGACATATGTGTCCTATAAGATGAAAATATCCTATATCGTTTGGGGCCTGGGTAGCTCAGGTGGTAGAGCACTGGACTTGTGATCGTAAGGTCGCTGGTTCGAATCCGGGCCGGGACGGACACGGGTCAACTTTACGTGCAGACCCAGAGACGATATCCATCTTCCACCCCCGTGTCACCACAGTGGCACGTAAAAGACCTCGGTCATTCTGCCATAAGTGCAAATGGCTAATACCACCTAAACACGCATACACTTGTGTATCTCATCTAAAGTCGGGTTCAAACCCGGGAACATGCCTCTAATGGCTTTGCCGTGAGGGCGTAAAACTTGAATTTCTCTCGTACACTGTTTACTGTTAACGTTCACATCCCTTAGAATCTTGGGCGACAGGGACAAAGGACTCTACAATCACCTGTTTTTCTTCTCCTTCTCCTCGTCCCTGTTACGAAGGAGCTCAAGCCAGTCTTTGTCGCACTGGTATCCCGCAAGCCCTTTGGCGATGGACACCATAGTGCCGCCCACGTCAGCCTGAACCGCTACTGTCGGTTTCCAGAACATGTCAGAGTTCTGAAACATTCACGTCATGGTGTCTCTGATGAAATGTCGTGCGTAACATTGGTACTCAAATCACTTAATCAGGTTGGTAACTGTACATCACCGAACACAATTATCCTACTGCTCTGCCGTTGACCAATATTCTTACCATCTTTTTATATTGATAGTGCATCAATGAGCACTTTGCTGTGTCCAGCGATGTTATACTGGCGAGTCATTGGTTGACTTAAGTTGTTGGGCAAAGGTAAGCAGTGGTTACGTTTTGCATCTGCATGTTTTGTTCCCTTTAGTAGTCTATCCGTTTCAACTTAATTTTCTTCTTTTTTTTTAAAATATAAAGCTTTCTGTTTGTCACCGTCTTTGTCTGTTTTAGTGCTGCCTGCCCCAGTTTACAGACACTGACCTTCTTACCCGGGGTCAATGATCGAGTTTTACCAATGAGACCGACTCCTTTGATGTTTGAGAGGAAACTCTGCCAGGGTGATAGTAGCAGAAGCATGCACATCACAAGAGAGGGAGTGTTATGTTTCTTTGTATAGCGATGTGGATACATGTGTACTGGTCTTTTGCCTTACATAAGGCGATACCGGTCAATAGGACGCAGGGGTTCAAGCTGATGAAAAAAGTTGCGCCTTGTAGTCCCAAAAGTACGGTAAATTTACTGACACTATAAAGAGAAAGTCTAAAAAAATCAGGTCTTAATGTAAAGGTAGCTGTAGAATGGAGGGTTTCATAACAGAGGTTGCACTGTACCTTGAAAAGCTGATCCTTGTCTCTGTTGATGGCGATGATCTTGGACTTGCGACTCAAGGTGCGACCATAGCCAAGGCGGAAATCACACACAGCTCCTGAAAACCACACAGTACAATGGGCTAACTTCTGCTTATATTCATTGTCTGTTTGCTTTTGTTCTTTCGTCTGTTTCGTTTGTGAATTGTTACATCTGTCATTCTTCTCTCTGTTCTATTGTCTGTCTTCTTTTTTTTCTGTTTTGTGTGTTGCCTGAAGAAGACCCTGGGGTTGAAACGTCGCAGTTCACACGTGAGTACAGTATCTTTGGTCTTTTTACACCCCCGGTATAGGGGTGTGTATAGGTTTCGGTCGATGTGTTTGTTTGTTTGTTTGTTTGTTTGTTTGTGTGTTTGTGTTCGCATATAGATCTCAAGAATGAACGGACCGATCGTCACCAAACTTGGTGAACAGGTTCTATACATTCCTGAGACGGTCCTTACAAAAATTGGGACCAGTCAAACACACGGTTAGGGAGTTATTGGTGGATTAAGATTCTACAAGGACTTATAGAGGGACATCTTAATGGTCAAAGGGAAATAACCATTCTCACTCAGTCACTGCCACCAACTGAGAAGGTTATTTCCCTTTGACGGGGGTGTTTTTCCTACCTCGGAGGAATTTCTTGTTATTTATCGCTCTCACAAGCAGTCACCATTGTCGTTCTGCTTTGGGTTTTTTGTTCAAACTTGCATTCATGTCAGTCTTGCCAGCTGTACGCTGAATGAACTTCAACTAAGAAAGCGTGCAGCTTGCCATTTCGAATCATTTGTACATGTACTTTATTCCCTATTTCGTTCAAGAACAGATCGCAAAAGTCTTATGGTCTGAAGTTTCAACGGACAAATTCGTTCTTTCAATAGCAAGCAAGGTCCATCATACAAACTACAAAAACACTATGCCTGTGCAAGAATACACAATTAAATCCCAATTCTCCTTCCTTTTATCTTCCAAAAATCGAAAGAGACCCTGAATTTTCTCGAATATTTTAATGGAATCCAGACAATCTGCAGATATGACCCGACTTGTTGCTGCTAGCTTTCTACTGGGAGGAAGTGATCCAAATGTCCCAGCATTGAGTTCATTGAGTAAATGAAATAAAATTAAATCAGTAAATTACAAAATTTTATAAGTAAATTTTAATTTAATTAATATACTTACCCAACTCACATATAGCAATTAACTCTAGTTCAGTGCTGGTTACGCTGTACGCGTCCCCTTGGTAACAAGGGAGACCACTCTAAAAAAGAGAGTGACCAATCCCATAAGGCCAGACCAACTACCGGTCCGACTTCCGTATGCGTGCGCATACGCCGCCATTTGTATCATTCCATCGAAGCCCAACTCACTCCCTTTTTTAGTCCCAAATACCACCACAGCGGGGAGGCGGGAGGGATTAAACGATGTGAGTTGGGTAAGTATATTAATTAAATTAAAATTTACTTATAAAATTTTGTATTAAATTACATACACTATACCCAACTCACATATAGCAGATTGCTACTATAGGTGGTGGGTACTTACCAAAATTCAACCACGCAGGACTTGCCCCGCGGCTACCATCGCTGGTAGCGCAGAGCTGCCATCCTGCCTCAGTGAAGCGACGTCCCTGAGGTAAAAGTTTATAAAAACATCCTCTGATCTCCAGTATGCTGATTCTAGCACTTCAGCCAGACGACCAGACTTGAGGACGGCCAAAGAGGCCGCCCAGGCTCTTGACTCATGAGTTCTTGCAGAGGTGAGAGGCAAGACAGCCCTAGACTCTCCTGACTGAGCCTCCCACCAGGCATAAGCCTGCTTGATCAGTGTAGATACCCACTTGGTCAACGTGACCTTCGCAATATCCTTATCCCTAGCTGTGTTTAAGGAAATAAAGAGCAGCTTTTGGGTTTCTGAGCGAATATGCCGAGTTCGTGACAGGTAGAGGCTGAGCGACCGGACGGGACAATTAGCTAGATCTGGATCTCCAGGAGCTAAAACCGTGCTTAACGGCAAGATATGCAAAACAGGCGAAACATGACCGGGCTTCTGATTCTTAGCGAGGAAGCCGGGAATAAATTTGAGAGACAACGAACCATCCTTTTCAAAGGAAATGTCTTTCCCTAGACCGGACAAAGCATGAATTTCGCTACCTCTCCTTGAAGTAGCAAGCAAAGTTAAAAACACGGCCTTGCGAGTCAAATTAAGCAAAGTAGCCGAACGGATGGGCTCAAACTCCCCCGAGGCTAAGAAACGTAAAACCAAAAATAAATCCCAGGCAGGGAGGTGCGATTTAACCCGAGCGGCTGTAAGGGAAGCGCCCTTCAGAACACTAGAGATCACCCCGCCAAGTGAGATCTTACGCCCCAACTGTAAAAGAGTTGAGGATATCGCCGACCTCCTTACTCTAAGGGAAGAGGGAGAACCTCCCTGCTCTGCCAACCACGCAAGGTGGTTGGCTACCTGCATGGACCTTGGTGCAAGGGGATTAACCCCGTTAAGCGCGCACCACCTAGCCCAAGCTGCCCAGTGCGAAGAGTATACCGAAGTTGTAGACTCTCTATGGGCGTGGCGGACGAACTTTACAGTAGACGCAGAGGCCCCCGCCTTAAGCAGAGCGCTTCGGATAGAATCCAGGCGTGAAGGCTCAAGAGCCGCGGATTTTCGTGGGGGATGCCTGACCGAGGCTGCACGAGGTCCCCCTTTTTCACGGCGAGAGGGATCGGAGGCCGAACTGCTAGGCGCAGTAGGTCGGGAAACCAGTGCTGGCTTGGCCAAAACGGAGCGACCAGAACCAGCGCTGGCTTCTCTAAGTCTACTTTTCTGAGGACCTTTCCGAGGAGGCAAAACGGAGGGAACGCATACGCTGTCAGGTTTGCCCAACTGATTTCCAAGGCATTCACCTTCCAGGCCAGAGGATCTGGGAAGGGGGAGACAAAGAGAGGGAGCCTTGCTGAAAACCTCGTTGCGAAAAGATCGATCACCGGCTTGTCTATCTGCAACCAGAGACGATCCAGGGATTGGTGTGAGAGGGTCCACTCCGAGTGAACCACCTTGTCCCCCCTGCTCAAACTGTCCGCCAGGACGTTCAGACTTCCCTTCAGGTAAACAGCTGAAAGAAGGATGCCATGAGAGTTGCACCACGTCAGAATGAGGCAGGCTTTGTCTGACAGACTGGGAGACCGTGTCCCCCCCTGCTTGTTCACATACGACGCCACCGTCGTGTTGTCTGTGTGAATCCTGACATGTCTGCCCTCCAGCAAGGGCCTGAACGCCCGCAGAGCCAGAGAGACTGCCTCCAACTCCAGCAGATTGATGTGAAGGGAGCTTAGTGTTGAGTCCCACACCCCCGACACCATCTGCCCGTCTAGATGAGCCCCCCACCCTGACAGAGAAGCATCCGTAAAGAGCTCCTTCTCTGGCTGAGGGCACACAATGGGAACTCCCTGAAAGAGCACCGGGAGCAGCCACGCGCGAGTGGTCTCCAGAAACCACACCCCAAGAGGGATCTGAACGTTCCAATCCTGGACTGACTGGTCCCACCTTGACTGCAGAGCGACCTGAAACGGCCGTTTGTTCACTCTGCCCAGCGGGATAAGAGTTGCCATAGACTCCATTTGCCCCAGCACCGACGTAAGAACCCGAGCACTGGCCTGATTCTCTCCGTCGAGAGAGCGTATCAGTGCCTGGAGTTTGTCCACTCGTCTCTGAGACGGGCGAACTGACCAGGCCCGCGTATCGAACTCCATGCCCAGATACACAAAACTTTGGGATGGAACCAGTTCCGATTTTGTGCGATTGATCGAGAATCCCAGCTGCGAAGCTTGACTCAGAACCGTCTGAGTATGCAGATCGCAGAGATCCTTTTGCTGGTGCAGGATTAACCAGTCGTCCAGATAGGCTCTTAACCGGACCCCGTCCTTCCTTACAAGAGCGCACAGCTGCCGCACAACCATCGTGAACACCCAAGGGGCTAGCGACAGGCCAAACGGCAGAGCTCTGAACTGATACACTTTGTCCCCCCAGGGGAAGCGTAGCCACTTCCTGTCCGAAACGTGAATGAGGATGTGGAAGTACGCGTCTGTTAAGTCTACAGACGTCGCCCAGTCCCCCGGACGCAACGCCTCCCGAACAGAGGTAGCCGTCTCCATGGTGAACCGTATTGTTCGTAAGAACTTGTTCAGAGAGGAAAGATCCAAGACCGGCCTCCAAGCCCCCGAGGCTTTTGGTACTACGAACAGCCGCCCGTAATACCCCGGAGACCGCAGATCTAAGACCTCCTCTATTGCTCCCTTGAGCAACAGAGCAGTCACTTCCTTTTGAACAGCATCTCGTGCTTCTAGATCCTTTGGCGCCCTGCAGGGCGGGATTATCCTGACCAGAGGAGCCTTCTCCTCTGACCAGAGCAGCCGGAACCCCGAACGCACGATCCCAGTAACCCACTTGCTGTCCACTAATTGTAGCCAGGAAGTGAGGGCCCTGGACGGGCCGCCCGCTACAACAAGCGCGGGGGCTACCGGGACGTGCTGTTCGGGGAAGTTTCATTGGGGGTGAGGCTTGCGCCCCGACCCCCTAGAGCCTCCAAAAGACTGCCCCCTCTTCTGATAGGGCGCTCCACGGCCCCTACCCCTAGAGGCAAAGGACTGTTTATGCGCCTTGCCACCCCCAGAAGAGGAAGCCTGAGGCTTGCTGGCAGCCTGAGTCTGCGTGCTGGACTTGCTCTGCGGCTTCTGGAACCCGTGCTGCGCGATGCGCGCAATCGCAATGTCTCTCGCATCCTGGGTCTCTTTCCGGAGAGCGTCAAGAGAAGATTGACCCAGCAGAGCACCCTCCGAAAAAGGCGAGACCTTCAGACCCTCTATGGTAGCCTTGTCCGAGATCTTAGAACCCGCCAAAAAGGCTGACCTCCTAGACAACACCGCATGGGTGTAAAGCCTTGCCGACAAAGCCATCTGCTCTCTCGTCACTTTAGCCAAAGTAGACAGGAGAGTAGTAGCCACAGCAGGAGAAGCGTCGAACCGAAACTCAAAAGGATCGAGCGAGGACGCAATAGATCGAGAGAGCGACCTCTGTAACGACTCAGAGACAGAGGACAACTCTAGAAGAGACCTACCGGTCTCCTCTATGGCCAACAGAGAACTTTCAGTGCAAGGGACAGGCTTGTCCTTCCTGTAAGCATCCTCTCTTAGACTGGCCAGTTCCGGTGAAACCGGAAGTGCACAAGATGGCAAAGCAAAGGATTCGATCAAGTTGACCGGAAACGGATTCAACCTAAAGCTGTGCGAAGAGGAAGCAGGACGATCCCCCTCTTTCACAACCCAAGGCAACACTTCCTCCGGAACCTCACCATGCTGAGCTAGCAGAGGGACCGGAGCATGCCGTTTACCCTTCAGGGTAGATGCCATCTCAACGGCAATAGTCGGAGATTCCCGAAAGCGGAAGTGAGGCTTCTGCTCCCTCGCACCCCGGAAATCGTCCAGTGCCGAAAGGGGCGGGGCAAGATTCATCTTACTTTCCACCACCCCTTCCGGGAAGAACTTAAACGCCGCTTCCGCTGCCAGTGCCACCATGGCTGGGAGCTTGAAGGGCAAGTTCAGTTGGGTGTCCCCCGGAACGGAAGGAGCACCCTCGTCAGTATCCCCGTCCTGCTCTTGAAAGCAGTCCGGAAACCGACCCTCGGACACACCGTGTTCCGACCAAGGATCGTCACCGACAACTTCCTGCCCCCTGGGCGGAAGAGGACTCAGCACCTCGCCGGCACTCTCTATGAGTTGCGGACCGAGAGCCTTACCCTTTCGCTGATCAGGGCCCAGACCCGCAACCGACCCCCTGTCACAGCAGGAGGGGCCAGCCGCGGTATCTGAGCTTTCGCGGTGCAACTTTCGTTGGCCCGCTACTCGCTCCTGACCACGCACACCGCTTTCGCCAGAGAACCCAGCTACTCGCGGTGTCAACATACCTTTGTCAAGAGCGGGCACGTTCAGCAAAGACACCCAGCGTGAGCCACCATCCTGCGGAGCATGAACATCTGCCTGAGTCACAGTAGCAGACGGCCGGGCGGAAGTAGAGGAGGAAGTCAAAGGAGACGACCCGATCCTGGCAAGAGAACAAACATCCGAAACACCGGACGGGAGGGAACGAAGTTCCTCCCTAGTAGAGGAAAGCTCCGACGCTAATGTCGAAACTTGCGCACTAAGTGTCAACAACAGAGAAGCTACCTCCGCATTAGCTAAACCTGGGCAAGGTGTGGAATCCGAAACACCGGAGGCCAAGCCAGAAACATTAACTTTATCTAAGGCAACTTTAGACAGAGGAGGGCTAACATGCTTGTCAGCCAAAACCGGTGACTTAGCGGAAGACGAATCAGAAGTCAAAGACGCGTCAAGTCCAGCGCTCTTACTAGACTTACGCGAAGATTTCCTAGAAGGAGTCGCATCAGCCGAGACCTGTCTCGAACTAGGCTTCTTCAACGCACTATCTTTGAGTGCCGCTTCCGCCATTACAACAACAAACTCACAAAAATTTTCAGTCAAAAAATTTATAAGTTCGAAAGCAGCGACAAACGTCGCTAAAGTTGCGATAAATCAGAAAGATCTCACCCCACACAGCGTAGGAACAGGTGTAAAGCTTCAGGCGGTACCAAGGGGTGCATCCGAAGTCCTAAGACCAAGGTGTAAAGCTGACAACAGCAGGAGCGTACATAAAACGCGACCAGACCCTTGGATCGCTGAGAGTGGAATGATACAAATGGCGGCGTATGCGCACGCATACGGAAGTCGGACCGGTAGTTGGTCTGGCCTTATGGGATTGGTCACTCTCTTTTTTAGAGTGGTCTCCCTTGTTACCAAGGGGACGCGTACAGCGTAACCAGCACTGAACTAGAGTTAATTGCTATATGTGAGTTGGGTATAGTGTATGTAATTTAATCCAAAACTTATGCATAAAATTGCTAAAAACATCACGGTCATTTTGTTAGAATTGCCAAACTTTTTCACAGTGGAGGAAACAGGACACCAAGGACTTTTGAAAATGTCTAAAAATTGCATACGTATATGGTCCAATTCTGCCGAAACAAAAATAAAATAAATGCTACCAATATCCCTGACGCCCACCTGCCAAAACCACCACATCTGCATCCTTGAGTGCGTCTCTCCTCTGCTGTCGCACCTGGATTTCACTGCGTCGTCCTAGCAACCCTCGTGACATTCCACCCAAGAAGCATGGAATGCCCAGGACCTGTTCCAAACATAGACAAAACGATAACATTTTAGTATTTGAAAAAAAAAATATTTAAATGACAAGAGGCAGTCAAGAGTACAGTAAATACTGATTGCATGCAGTGGATAAAGTCTATCCCACATAAGATTCCACAAGAATGTCTAGCTTCTTGTTAAAAGTATTTTGGCATCACTTGTCTTTCGGATGAGACGAAAAACCGAGGTCCCTTTGTGTATACTACATTGGGGTGTGCACGTTAAAGATCACACGATTGACAAAAGGGTCTTTCCTGGCAAAATTGTATAGGCATAGATAAAAATGTCCACCAAAATACCCGTGTGACTTGGAATAATAGGCCGTGAAAAGTAGGATATGCGCCGAAATGGCTGCGATCTGCTGGCCGATGTGAATCATGCGTGATGTATTGTGTAAAAAAATTCCATCTCACACGGCATAAATAAATCCCTGCGCCTTGAATATGTGCGCGATATAAATTGCATAAAAACAAGAAGAGCAAACGCTCGATCGAGTCACTTTCGCAGTTCTGAATATTATATGAGGCATCAGATGGACAGGAAGAAATTGCTATTCACAACACAATGAGTCACGTTCACATAAAATTTGAGCCCGGTCACTTTTATAGTTTCCGAGAAAAGCCCAACGTTAAGTTGTGTGTTGCCGAACAGAAAAGGCTAGTTATCTCCCTTGTTTTTCTGATAACGTTCGTAAAAGGCTACAGATGTAAATACTTTGATGTAAAGAATAATCCTACAAAGTTTCAATCACATCCGATGAACTTTGTCAAAGATATAAAATGTCTAATTTTTCCTTTGACGCTGACCTGTGACCTTGAAAAAGGTCAAAGGTCAACGAAACCATCGTTAAAGTGTAGAGGTCATTGGAGGTCACGACTAAACAAAATATGAGCCCAATCGCTTTGATAGTTTCCGAGAAAAGTCCAACGTTAAGGTGGTGTCTACGGCCGGCCGGCCGGCCGGACAGACTAACACTGACCGATTACATAGAGTCACTTTTTCTCAAGTGACTCAATAACAATAAAAAAATAAAAAATATAAATCCCTGCGCTTAGAACTGTACCCACGGAATACGCGCGATATAAGCCTCATATTGATTGATTGATTGAGTGAATTTTGCATTCTATTTTTCAGTATTGTAAGGTGCTCAGAACCAGAGTAGGATTTGAATACCCTTATTATCACAGTGGAACCACACTATTAAAACCACCAAAAATCTGAGAAAATCAGGACTTAAAAAGGAGTCTTAAAATGGGGGTACATTTACACAGGTTATGCACAAAAAGTCGGAGAAAACTGGGTCTTAAAAAAGGAGGGAACTGAACTGAACTGAACTTTATTTGACAAGGATTAAGATTTAAGGCTAGTACATGTAGTTTGTAATAGGGGGCTTCCACAGTATCATGACTGTAATTATTAAAGTTATTCTGCTCTATTGAAACTTTTTCATACTTATCATTTTATCTTACACCTAGCGATAAAACATCAATTCTTCGGAGACTAGTGCAAGTGACAACGACCTAACCTCAAGGGCAGCACGCAGTTGCTCCACAGGGGTGGGTGGCAGGGTGGCCTGGCTGCCCAACAAAATCACCGGCTTCTTGGCACGCGACAGTAGCTGCACACATTGCTGGACTGGAACACACACACACACACACACACACACACACACACACACACAGATAAAATATTTTATCCTACATACGTGAGAGAGACACTCGTGAGATAATAATCGTTCAAATCACACGTGTGTATATCATGTAAATGAGGTCATGTCAAGCAAGTCTGGCAGGGACCTGTTTTTCCACTGCTTATGATGCCAAAGTCACCGAGACAAACGTCATTACAGAAAAAAAATTGCGCTCGCTAATTACCCTCGATGATTTTTTAGAACTAACACGTCACGCCACACTTTCAGAGTGACGTTTCTTTGCTTTGACGTAATAGATTGCACGAGGCTTTAGAAGAGATCGAGGTTCCAAAACAAGCGTCTTCAATTTAGCTGCCTCGACTGCAGGACATTTTCAGTAAAATACACGTAAGTACAGTATGTAGGATAAACAGAATACTACATGGCTTGCTGTGTCGTACCAGATTTACACTCGTTGCTTTTTCAAATAGTGAACAGCTCGCTTTCGCTCGCAGTTCAATATTTAAAACAACAACTCGTGTAAATATGGTACGACACAGCAAACCATGTAGTATTCTCTATTGACACCAAAGTGATTTTATGTTCAACTACTTTAATCAAACTAAACATGAGATTCTTATGTTCAGTTTGATTTTTTCTTCTCAGAACAATACAACTTAAGAGGATTCATAATGTCTGCTTTTCAAAAATCTTATACACATTTTGGACAGCTGAGACATGTAATTTCTGAATGTGCTTCAGAGATGTAACCATTTAACTTAAACCTGCCCTGAAAAAAAATGAAAAAAAAGCTCGAAATTTAGAGGTGACAAAACTTTTGAAACAAAAAGTCTTTTTCTTTTCTTTTACTCTCCCTTCTTCAAAAACATTCAGATTAGTACAGACAGTCAAAAAGAACCAACCCTGAGAGGATGAGGCCTGAGGTATGGACACAGGCAGAGGGGTGCTGTCTCTGACCTCCCAGGCACCGGCGAACAAATTGCTCAGGTGGTTCTGTAGATACCTGAACACACGCGCTACCTGTTATTAGGTTCTTCAAATGCTGCAGCAGTCAGCGTTGGTTGAAAATTGTTGGTATTTCAACGGCTTTTGTGTCAAAAAGCACCTGAACACACGCGCTACCTGTTATAATGTTCTAGAATGCAGCAGTCAGCGTTGGTTGAAAATTGTTGGTATTTTAACAGCTTTTGTGTCAAAAAGCACCTGAACACACGCGCTACCTGTTATTATGTTCTAGAAATACGGTAGCAGTCAGAGTTGGTTGAAAATTGTTGGTATTTTAACAGCTTTTGTGTCAAAATATCTTAAAAGAAATCGTCACCCGGTTTTGATTGCATTTAACAGGTTTTGCCATACAAAAATTTCTGCTTTGTTATAAAAACTTATTTGACTGGTTCCGGTTGGAGAGTGGCTGGACTTTGCTTGATGTATTCTTTTTGCCCTTTTGCTTGTTACTAGACAACCAACGCGATAACTGAGCACTGCTGAGACACTGTATCAAGAGCAGTACATGTTTTCACATAACCGAGCCTTGTTCGTTATCTCCAACTGCGTCCACCACAACAGTTATATGTGACACAATGCGGTGTGTGTGTGTGTGTGTGTGTGTGTGTGTGTGTGTGTGTGTGTGTGTGTGTGTGTGTGTGTGTGCGCGTGCGTGCGTGCGTGCGTGCGTGTGTGCGTGCGTGTGTGTGTGTGTGTGTATACATATGCGTGTTTATTCACACAATACGAAACAAACATTTAAAGGTCAATGTCATTATACCCACAATTCATTACAATAAAGAAATTTGAAATCTCCACAATACGGTGGACCCCCCCTCAACACACACACAATTTAAAACTCACTCTTTAAAAAAAAAACACGTTTTCTCAGATCTACTGTTCATAACCTCTAAATTTACCCCAGTTTTAAGACCTGATTTTTTTCCCTTAGGTTTTTGATGGTCTTAAAAGGGGGAGGGGGTGGGGTCCACTGTACGGGGATGGGGTCCACTGTACGGGGATGGGGTCCACTGTACGGGGATGGGGTCCACTGTACAGGGATGGGGTCCTCTGTACGGGGATGGGGTCCACTGTACGGGGATGGGGTCCACTGTACGGGGATGGGGTCCACTGTACGGGGATGGGGTCCACTGTACGGGGATGGGGTCCACTGTACGGGGATGGGGTCCACTGTACGGGGATGGGGTCCTCTGTACGGGGATGGGGTCCACTGTACGGGGATGGGGTCCTCTGTACGGGGATGGGGTCCACTGTACGGGGATGGGGTCCACTGTACGGGGATGGGGTCCACTGTACGGGGATGGGGTCCACTGTACGGGGATGGGGTCCACTGTACGGGGATGGGGTCCACTGTACGGGGATGGGGTCCACTGTACGGGGATGGGGTCCTCTGTACGGGGATGGGGTCCACTGTACGGGGATGGGGTCCACTGTACGGGGATGGGGTCCACTGTACGGGGATGGGGTCCACTGTACGGGGATGGGGTCCACTGTACGGGGATGGGGTCCACTGTACGGGGATGGGGTCCACTGTACGGGGATGGGGTCCACTGTACGGGGATGGGGTCCACTGTACGGGGATGGGGTCCACTGTACAGTGGACCCCCCTTTTTAAGACTCCCTCCCTTTTAAGACCTTGTTTTCTCCGATCTTCTGTTCATAACCTCTATAAATTTACCCCCATTTTAAACTCCCCCGAAAGCGGCATACGGCTGCCTGAATGGCGGGGTAAAAATGGTCATACACGTAAAAACACTTTGGAGTTTCAGCGCATGAACGAAAACAAACAAAACTGACCCCTTAAGACTCCTGATTTTTTCAGATTTGTGGAGATCTTAAGGGGGGAGGGGGGGGGGGGGGTGTTCCACTGTACTACATTGAGAATGAATCTTACCAGTTGACGATCTTTTGCATGAAACTTGTTTGTCCCTTGTCCTTCATTCCTATCTCGCGTTTGACCAGCGGGTACGGGTACAGGGTGTCGATGGGAAACTCCACAAACACCGGCCCTGTCACAAGTCAAGCAGGATGCTGTGTATGCTACATATTAACTCAGTTTCTGTACTTTGAGTTTAAAGTGAATGCTCGCATATAATCGGACCTGGGAACCCCTGTTTTGCACTTGGAGTATTCTCAAACAAGCATGGTGTATTTTCAAAAAAATGAGCGCACTGCACACAGCATTTGAACATCCATGATTCAAACATGCTTCACATGCGTCCGTTGCACCTTTAATTAAGTTTACCAAAATATTTAAAAGAAATGTTTACTGACAATAAATATAATCAGGTGTCAAAACATTGGATCGGCTTCAGGATGTGCTTGTGAAGAAAAGTAGTTTTTACATTTAGTCAAGTTTTGACTAAATGTTTTAACATAGAGGGGGAATCGAGACGAGGGTCGTGGTGTATGTGTGTGTGTGTGTGTGTGTAGAGCGATTCAGACTAAACTACTGGACCGATCTTTATGAAATTTGACATGAGAGTTCCTGGGAATGATATCCCCGGACGTTTTTTTCTTTTTTTCGATATCCGGCTTTTTGTAAAAGTTGAGGCGGCACTGTCACACCCTCATTTTTCAATCAAATTGATTGAAATTTTGGCCAAGCAATCTTCGACAAAGGCCGGACTTTGGTATTGCATTTCAGTTTGATGGCTTAAAAATTAATTAATGACTTTGGTCATTAAAAATCTGAAAATTGAAAAAAAAAAAATCTTTATAAAACGATCCAAATTTACGTTTATCTTATTCTTCATCATTTTCTGATTCCAAAAACATATAAATATGTTATATTTGGATTAAAAACAAGCTCTGAAGGGGTCGTGGTGTATGTGTGTGTGTGTGCGTGTGTGTGTGTGTGTAGAGCGATTCAGACTAAACTACTGGACCGATCTTTATGAAATTTGACATGAGAGTTCCTGGGAATGATATCCCCGGACGTTTTTTTCTTTTTTTCGATAAATACCAATGATGACGTCATATCCGGCTTTTTGTAAAAGTTGAGGCAGCACTGTCACACCCTCATTTTTCAATCAAATTGATTGAAATTTTGGCCAAGCAATCTTCGACAAAGGCCGGACTTCGGTATTGCATTTCAGTTTGATGGCTTAAAAATTAATTAATGACTTTGGTCATTAAAAATCTGAAAATTGTAAAAAAAGAAACTTTTTATAAAACGATCCAAATTTACGTTTATCTTATTCTTCATCATTTTCTGATTCCAAAAACATATAAATATGTTATATTTGGATTAAAAACAAGCTCTGAAAATTAAAAATATAAAAATTATTATTAAAATAAAATTTCTGAAATCGATTTAAAAACAATTTCATCTTATTCCTTGTGGGTTCCTGATTCCAAAAACATATAGATGTGATATGTTTGGATTAAAAACACGCTCAGAAAGTTAAAAAGAATAGAGATAAAGAAAAGCGTGCTAACCTTCTCAGCGCAACTACTACCCCGCTCTTCTTGTCAATTTCACTGCCTGTGCATCGAGCGGTGGACTGACAATGCTACGAGTATACGCTCTTGCTGTAAAAATGCAGTGAGTTCAGTTTCATTCTGTTAGTTCGACAGCTTGACTAAATGTTGTAATTTCGCCTTACGCGACTTGTTTTCTTTTCCATGGATCGTATTCTAGACAAGCATGCGAACAAAGTACCGCGAAATCGTATGGGTTCCCAGATCTGTATAATCCTACACCGACACTCAAAAAGAACTCTAGAAACAAAACAAAAAATATACAGATCAAGGCCACACAAGTAGTCATTTGAATACAAAAATGTCACAGGAGAGAGGAGAGTTGAGGATAATTTCACATTTGATTCACTCCAAATACTTTCTTCTGACAAGTCATTTTAACAAAAAGCCTATCAAGGCAGCATCTGCTGTTGTAACTCTAAAACTACACTAGACTTAAAATTCACTCAGCTAAAATAAATACCCACTGAATAAAAGTGCAAACAGTTCAGTCTCATCTGCAGGGGTTACTGTTATCAGAATCCTGTCTTATTATCACTTTAAAACTCTTTGATAGACAGGAGCGGTTTGGCTGTTTTACCTATAAAAGAACGCAATTATTAAAATTCACTTAGCTGAAACGAATACCCACTGGAGAATTTTTTTAAAATTAATTTAAAAAATGAAAATAAATAAAGAGGCAAAAAAGAAGGGTTGAAGCAGCCTGCATGCAACTGAGGTCACACCAAAAAAAAGAAAAAGAGTGCAAAACAATTTTTTTTTTTAATAATACCCACTGGATGAAGGTGCAAACACTTCAATCTCGATTGCGGGGATTATGGTTATTACACTCCCGTCTTATTTTTGGATCACTTTGAAATTCTTTGATAGACATGGGCGGTTTGACTGTTCCACCTGCTGAATAATGAACATGTGAGACATGGTACTGTATGTACAATTGAACCTGCAATCATCACAACTTGGCGCCTTTGTACCGCATATCACTGAACCTACTTACCTGGAGTACCCGACTGTGCAGCCTGCAGTGCTTTGCGTAGAGTCGGCACAATCTCTCGCACCGTATTGACAGTGGCGCAAAACTTGCACAGTGGTTTGAACAGAGACATCTGGTCAATGTCTTGAAGTGCCCCTCGACCCTGTCAAACACATCCAAGAATGACTCAATAGACGATTTTCGTTTGTATGGGTTGTGAAAGAGTGAGTTCCCTTGCTTTTGCTTGGACAAATATTGACATGTGCTTCTTGTGCACGTCTTTGAGACACACACCCTCGCTAGAGACTGGCCTATAGGCTATAATGTCACGTTTGAAAACTTTCCCACGTGACATTACGGGCTAGTCACTAGCGGGAGGGTGTGCCTCAAACACATGTACTGGAAGCACAATAGTTGTCCGAGTAAAGCAAGGGAACTCACTCTTTCACAACACATACAAACCGCCGACATAATTATTTCAAGAATTTGTCTATTCTAAAGTATTGAAATTGCCAAGAAAGAAAACTGTGCCAAATATCTGAATGGCAAATAAAAGCCAGCAATCTCTTAAGAAATTAGACATAAACTTTAGTCTAGTTGTTTAGTTGTTTAGAAAGGCACAGAAGGAAACAAAAAAAGAGTGAAAAAGCAGGGGATGGGGTGAATAGTTGGTGAGTGGACATAAAAGGTAGGGAGGAACAGGGAGGGAGACAACGGGCGCAGTGGCCTAGTGGATAAGACATTTGCCTCCTACTCGAAAGGTTATGAGTTCAAATCCCGGCCACGGCCGACTGGTGGGTTAAGGTTGACGATTTTTCCGATATCCCAGGTCAACGTGTGTGCAGACCTGCCAACGCCTTAATCCCCTTTGTGTGTACACGCAAAAACAAGGAAAAGCTTCTGTAATCCATGTCAGAGTTCGGTGGGTCATAGAAACACAAAAATACCCAGCATGCGAGCTTCCTCCGAAAGCGGCGTATGGCGGGGTAAAAACGGTCATACATGTAAAAACCCACTCGTGCAAAAACATGAGTGAACGTGGGAGTTTCAGCCCATGAACAAAGAAGAAGAAGAAGAAGAAGGGAGGGAGACGTAAGAAGCAGAAAATTTGAAGAAATCACCTTCAACAGGGTTGCGGCTGCCCCTCCAATGAGGAGAACAGGCGATTCAGCCATCTGGGCATTCTTCACTGCAGTCACCGTGTTGGTCAGTCCTGTCAGCACACAATTTCCATTTCACCATAGTGGCACACTTCAACTATAGTTTCATGCTTTCCCTCTGTTATGCAATGCACCGAGGAAAGATTAAAGATGCAGGACCTAAGTCACAGCATTGCGAGCAATGTTGTAGATTACAATATAAACAGCCAAGAGCTTCCCACAACTACCTCACAGATGCCTACACATACCATTAGTGTTGCCAGCCAAACAAAACTGCATACAGTTTGTCAGTTCGCATTTCCCGCCAAATAGTAATTAACATTTTTCGTGAACACGTTCTTGGGCTCAAGGCTGTGTGCGGTATGCCAAAATGGACCCACATACTTTCTTTTACAATTTTCTTATGTCATCACACACAATGTCTTGACGTAAAGTACCCAAAACAGAAAGAATTCTCCCTCTCGCCGAGACTAATAGTAATAGACTTCCATGTAGGCCAGGGATTGGCTTGGGTTTTGTCCACTAGAGGTCCATTGACTGACTCAGCCATGACCCTTACCCAAATGCAGTATACTTATTTTGTACTGCAGGAGGTACAATTTTGGTACGTTTGCAGCACATTTAAGGTACGTACTGAAAATGTACCAAATTGGAACCGTGCTGAAACTATGCTGAAAAGATACCAAAAATATACCTCCAAGTACTGAAAACGTACTTCCCTTTTCAAAGTATCAACATGTACTGAAAATATACTGAATATGTGCTGTTAACATGCACACCATGAAAGTTTTAGGGCAAATGCTAGCATTTGTAAATAAGAAAAACTGAGAAAAGTCAAAACAATTTGCAGTGGCAATCTTCAGCTTTTAATATCCGAAAAATAACAATGCATTCACATGAATCCATGTGTATATATATATCTATATCTATATATGCACACACACAATGCAAATTTAAAACAAATAGTGTTCAACTTTACAGAAAAATATGTATTAACTTTTACACCTGCATGCAAGCATACCACAACCATACTGCAAATGTACCACAAATATACTGCAACTGTACTGATTAATTGCTGCTTTGGAGACATACCTCACAGATACTGAAAGCATACTAATAATATACTGCCATAGAAGTTAAAGAATATACCATAAGTATACTGATTATGTACTGCTGCAGAAGTATACTAAAAGTATACTAATAATATACTTCTCTAGAGGTTTAAGAAAAATTGCCACAGAAAAAAGAATGTACTATAAGTATACTGATTATGTACTGCTGCAGAGGTATACCAAAAATGTACTAAAAGTATACCAATAATATACTTCCCCAGAGGTTTAAGAAAAATTGCCACAGAAAAAAGAATGTACCATTAGTATACTGATTATGTACTGCTGCAGAGGTATACCAAAAATGTACTAAAAGTATACCAATAATATACTTCCCCAGAGGTTTAAGAAAAATTGCCACAGAAAAAAGAATGTACCATTAGTATACTGATTATGTACTGCTGCAGAGGTATACCAAAAATGTACTAAAAGTATACCAATAATATACTTCCCCAGAGGTTTATAAAAATAGCCACAGAAAAAAGGGGGTGGGGGGAGGGAGGGAGAGGGGGGAAGGGGGTGGGGGAAGGGGGGTGAGATAGAAAGGAAAAAAATATATGTCAGTACACAAAAAAATAACCCTCATCAAAGTTTCCATACCATAGAACATGGGTGGAGATCACATAAAGACACCACAGACAAAATATGACTAGAACTCTCATACCAATAATAGGAGAGAAACAATTTGATGTACATACAACAGAACGTGACTAGATAAACGCATGACTAGAAATCACAAACCAATTTTAGGAGAGAAACAATTTGATGTACATACAACAGAACGTGACTAGATAAAAATATACCACAGAGAAAAAAAGAAAACAGATCTAAAAGAAAATAAAGTCTGTCCATACATCCAAACAACCATAGGTCCTGGCACATGGCACAATAATATATTATATCAGGACGTAAAAGTTACTTCGAATTCTTAGCTTTACAAATGGCTGCTGACAGCTTGCTCCGCAGCACCGTCCTAATCCTCGCCGACGAGCTGCCCTCATTGCTTGCCACGGTGTAAGCTGAAATGATATATTCAGCAGGTTCAGACAAAATTATAATTCAAATTAAAGCCTGCAAGAAAAATATTAATATCCATCCAAACCTCTGTACTTGAAGTCTTTTCTTTAACTTTACCAGCAGAATACCACTTGTGCAATTAATTAATATGAATGCATCTCTGTCTGCTTCAGATCCGGGATGTTCCCCCGGACAAGATTTTTAACTTTTTAAAAGAGATCAAGATTTTTTTTATAAGATTGTAAGTACCAGAAGTGATAGTGATTAATTTTTAGAACCTTCTTTTACAGTGATAGATCTGAATTTTTTGTTTGTTTGTTTAACGCCCAGCCGATCACGAAGGGCCATATCAGGGCGGTGCTGCTTTGACATTTAACGTGCGCCACACACAAGACAGAAGTCGCAGTATGCGAATGCTTGCAACAAAATTCACAAATGGCTAAGCAAGTCACGTGGACAACATCCGAGTCATAACGGAGTGGTACCCAGGCATCAGTACTTGGCTAGTTACGCTATGTTCATTATTGATTGTCGAGGGATAAGTGAACATTTTGGATGCTTGTCATTTTGTTGTTGAGCATAGCAGCTTTTGGCTTGGCGTAGCAATGACTGCAAAATCGGAGCATGCTACGCCAAACATTGTAGCAGTTGGCAGGTATGCAGCTATCATACCTAACATACCTTGTGTAGCATAGCTGGCCATCAGCTCCCCCTCCAGCTCGCGCTGTCTTGCCTCCAGGCTAGTCAGTAGTGACCTTGGCCTGCAGGTCCTTGACCTGCTCCCTCAGTGCAGCTGCATTCGCCTTGCAGGCTTCAGTGCAGGCCAGGTTCTGTGGTTAGAACTGAAAAAAAGAATACCAATTATGCACATGTATAAATAAAAAATGTTACTAAAGCATTAACCAAAACTGTCGGCACTTAAAAAGTGAGCAGACACATCATAATTTTGTTGGGGAATAATTAAATAAATCCATAAACAAAAAGACTGCCAACGTTCCAAAATTCAGAATCAAAATCCAAGAACGGTAGTTTGTTGTAATTTAATATATATTTGTGAATGTATTGTTTTGTCAATAACAAACGTTCCAACAAACTTACCTTTCTTGTTTTTTGATAGGGAATAATTAGTTACCTGATCTCGGCGCCTTAGCCGCTACTGTTGCACGCGGTGTTGGTGCACCATCGAGGTCATATGAAGGCTAAAACAAAAAAATCCCATAGCAACACGTGAGAACATTCAACTTTCAAGGCTTTTGAAAAAAAGACACTTATAGCTGCTATTAGGATCTGCTCTAAATGTCACATGCACAGAAATGATCAGGCTTCAAGCAAAGAATGAAGCAATAAACTAACTGGCAACACTCGCTGCAAATTGAGGAACATTTGTCGTGGTGACTGGCGACGCTGACTCTAGCGACGCCAACTGCATAGCTAATATAAATAAAACAAATATAGAATTGCTTATTTGCTACTCTTCACTGCGCACATGTATCCAGGGGATACTTGAAAAAAAACCAGCATAGTACTCAGTAATAGTAGTTATTATTACTTTTGTCTAATAAAGTAATACTAATAGTAAATAACTTAATATACAATTCAACATTTGATTATTTTAGTTTAACTTTGAAGAGAAACAATTAGTTAAACTTGCTAATTTTCAAATACTAAATGTATGGAAGGAAATAATTGGTTGGCAATATTACAAATGACGAATGCAAGCACTCTTCGTGGGTGCAAGTGAGGCTCTATAAAGTATAAAGAATGTCCTGCATGGCCAATGACTCATTACTAAAGTGCTCAAATTCAAACTCAAAGCTAAGTTCTGTTCTATTTCTAGTGGCACTGGTAACAGTAACTTCAGTAAGTGAAAGTTTGAAAAGAGTAATGTACTAATGAATGTGTATTTCTTTGTCTTCGTGCCATACTACCACTACCAGTCCCATTATGTCACTCGACTCACTGGGTCAGCACAATAGCTACACTAAAAGTTAAAATACCACTGTATCAAAACAATCAACACAATTACTTACCAACGAGAGTGAAGAGGGTTTGTGAAGAGAGTGAGTCACTCATTGCGATTCGGGTGGAGGCAAAGTGGATGTTTCATGTTTCGTTTCTGAGCCAGAGGTGTCACTGTCAGCCATGGTTAGAACTCCACGTTGTCAAAGGACCGGCTGGCTTTTCGCATGGAAGTAGTTGTGCATCTCAACATTGCAACAATATTGTAGACTTTGATCCCACACTTAGATATCCAGTTCAAAAGCTTCGTTCATGATGCATTCCTGGGAAAATATCCACTCTAGACACGCACTGTTTCAGTCATGCCTCATGGCAGCTTCAAAAATGGCGGTGTACTTTTGTCTCCTTTCATTTGATTGGGCGATATTTTTAGAACTAGCCACCATGCAGACAAGAGTGAAAAGTAGGTTTTGGACCAGAAATGTTTTCAAATCACTAAGGTGTTGTTGTTTTTTTAAAGTTTTTTTTAATCACATTCTTTTGTCCAGTGGATGCAGCAACATATTTATGTTCTGCTTATTTTGAAGTTTAAACTGTGTTTTAGGTATAAAAAAAAAATATATAAAAAAATTTGAACATTTTGAATAAGTTAATTTACTGTGCCGTCTTGTTAAAATAAATAATGCAGAATATTGTATACATGTGTGTTTTGGTTGGTGTATTTATTCCAGTTTGAATGGTACCTGGATGTTTGTGGAAGAAGAAGGCAAACGTCTATATCATTAAGAATGTAGATGCAAGTTGTAATGTCTTGCTTTAAGTTAACTGAAACATATGGTCAAATATATGCATTTGATTTACACTATCGATGACAGCTAGAGAAAATGGCTCGATGAAAGATTGAATGGCGTAGTGTTTGTCGTACATTTTCAGTACACAAAATGTTTCTAAGTCCAACTGGCACTCGCAGTATGAAAAGTAACAAAGTCGAAGCAGTACATTTGCAGTACAGGCAAAAAATGGCTAAGTTATTTTGGTATGTTTTCAGTATACATAATATTTTCTAAGTCCAAAAGAAGCACATTTTCAGTACACAAAATGTTTTCTAAGTCATATTGAAGTACTTTTTCAGCATACAAAATATTTTCAAAGTCCAACAAAAGCACATTTTCAGTACATCAAAAAGTGGTTAAGTCTAAACGAGGTATGTTTTCAGTACAATAGAGGTATGTTTTCAGTATACCACCTAACTTGGTTCAAAACTGCAGTACATTTTCAGTGTACCTAAAATGTACTGAATTTTCTTTGCAGCACATTTGAAGTACATTTGAAGTACATTTTTGGGCAGGAGGTACAAATTCAGTACATTTTCAGCTCATGTTTGGTATACCTAATTTGTGCTGATTTCTGTGGGGGGAATCAATCAGTCATTTTGCAAACCAATCAGTCAAGAAAAAAACTTTCCTTCCACCACGGGACTGCCGCAATTGTGCATTACGGCAGTGAGGAGAAACTTCTGAAAGTTGTTTACAATGTACAAATGAGAGGAAAATTCAATTCATTTCTTCATTTTCCAATGGTCTTACATGAAGAGGAACACAAGGTCTGAGGTCACAATAACCATATTTATTTCAATTAAGTAATAATAATAATAATAATAATAACGGGCATTTATAAAGCGCCTTATCAAAAGTTCAAAGCGCGGGACAACAATACATGTATACAAAAATCATACAATCACTGTCAGATTCAAACAACACATCATGCACATCTCACATCCCCAGACTCTATACTAAGGAACTATCCGTAGTGTTGTTGAAACAAGTGAGTTTTCAAATTGGACTTAAAAGATGAAATGGATGGAGAGTGACGTAATTGAAAGGGGAGTGAATTCCATAACTGAGGTCCATAATACGAAAACGTGCGGAAGCCATGAGCCTTGCGTTTAAAGCGACCTTGACAGAGAAGTCGAGCATCATCAGAAGAACGAAGGGTGCGAGAGGGAGTGTAGAGAGAGACCAGTTCAGAAAGATAGGCAGGTGCCGATTCAGAGATGATATTGTAGCAGAAGCAGGCAGCTTTATACCTAATACGTTCAGATACAGGAAGCCAGTGAAGTTCTTTCATGAGAGGAGTGCAGGGTTGTCGATGCTGTGCTCTGAAAATGAGACGTGCAGCAGAGTGTTGTACTTTTTGCAAGGGTTGGAGAGTGGAGTCAGGGCAGCCTATGAGAAGGGAGTTGCAGTAATCTAATCTGGACAGAATGCAGGATGTAACGAGAGTTTTAGTGGCATCAACAGTGAGAAATTTTCTTATGGAACCTATTCTTCTGATCTCAAAGTAACATGTCTGACAGACTTTTTTGATGTGTTGTTTCATTGAGAGGTGGGAGTCCATGATGAACCCAAGATTCCTAGCACTATCAGAGTAAGGAAGGGGTACAAAAAAGAACAGGACAGCAGACAAAAATAAGACGAGCTGATTAACTCTGCTGCATGTCTATCGGGCAGTTGACGGATTGAGACCTGTGTGTGTCGGTCTTTTCCGAATTTAATATGGCAAAAGACTGATGACCGACGCCCAAGCCAATCCCTGGTAGGCTTTTCACGTAATTAGTTCACGTGCGGGACTTGATATGGGCGTGGTCGAGAGCGACTAAGGCCTGCCCGGATAGCTGCCTGAGGCATGACTGAATGCCCTAGGGGCTCCGTGCACATAGAGTTGACATGTCCAGTAACTTTAAAATCTAAGAAAGGAACAAAAGATCCGACGGAGTTCAAACAGGTGTTTCGTAAGAAGTATTTATCACACTGACACTGGTCACTGCATCCAGTAAAACCATAGTCCAATAATGCATGTAATAAGCAATGGCCCAGACTTGATACGAAAAGCTGTTACACTCTCCGGGACTGGTTGATTGATGATTTATGATTGATAAAATTTTGTTTTCACTTAAAAACTACGTAAAACGACTAAAATGCCGGATAGTTTCAGTTAAAGCCATCACTAGTGAAACGCAAGACAAATGAAAGTGAAATAGAAGTAAACACTCATAGATATATACTAGAAGTACAATGTATTGTTTCAGTTACAGTGGCACCTCCTTTAAAGAGCCATCTTCTTCTTCTTCTTCGGCGTTCCAGTAAAGAGCCATCAATTTAAGACTTCCCCTGGGGCGGGGATGTAGCTCAGTCGGTAGCGCGCTGGATTTGTATCCAGTTGGCCGCTGTCAGCGTGAGTTCGTCCCCACGTTCGGCGAGAGATTTATTTCTCAGAGTCAACTTTGTGTGCAGACTCTCCTCGGTGTCTGAACACCCCTGTGTGTACACGCAAGCACAAGACCAAGTGCGCACGAAAAAGATCCTGTAATCCATGTCAAAGTTCGGTGGGTTATAGAAACACAAAAATACCCAGCATGCTTCCTCCGAAAGCGGCGTATGGCTGCCTAAATGGCGGGGTAAAAACGGTCATACACGTAAAATTCCACTCGTGCAAAAAACACGTAGTGTACGTGGGAGTTTCAGCCCACGAACGCAGAAGAAGAAGAAGACTTCCCCTTGCCTTTTCAGATTTTTTCTCTCCATAGACTGTGTCAATTTACCTCCCTTTTTAGACTCCCTCCATTTTAAGACTTCATTCTCTCAGATTTTTTGAGGGTCTTAAAAGGGGGGTTCCACTGTATGACATTTCTTTACCTGGTCCAGCAGTGACGGCGGCTACTCCTACAGTGCCAGACAGACGCGCTACTGCATCAGCAGCAAAGACGGCTGTCACCTGAATGAGTAACATTTTACGTACACATGGATGCAAGCACACACACACAAGTTAAGTACACACGCACACAAGCACACACACAAAAGTTTACAAACACACACACACACAAACACACACAAAAGCATACAAACCCAAACACACACACACACAAACACACACAAAAGCATACAAACCCAAACACACACACACACAAACACACACAAAAGCATACAAACCCAAACACACACACACACACAAACACACACAAAAGCATACAAACCCAAACACACACACACACAAACACACACAAAAGCATACAAACCCAAACACACACACACACAAAAGCATACAAACCCAAACACACACACACACAAACACACACAAAAGCATACAAACCCAAACACACACACACACAAACACACACAAAAGCATACAAACCCAAACACACACACACACAAAAGCATACAAACCCAAACACACACACACACAAACACACACAAAAGCATACAAACCCAAACACACACACACACAAACACACACACACACAAAAGCATACAAACCCAAACACACACACAGAAGTACAGTGAAACCCCCCTTAAGACTTAAAAAAATCTGGTCTTAAAAAGGAGGAAGTCTTAAAATGGAAGTAATTGTACAGAGGGTATGAACAGAAAGTCTGAGATAACAAGGTCTAAAAAAGGAGGCAGTCTTAAAATGGGTGTAATTGTACAGAGGGCATGAACAGAAAGTCTGAGATAACAAGGTCTAAAAAAGGAGGGTTCCACTGTATACACACACACATACACACACACTAAAAATACTCTGTTCATGTGGAGACTTAACAACAGACCAGGAAAGTCTTCCATTTTACATGTTAGATAAGGAAAGGAAAGCACTGCTTTCTGACAGGGAAGTACACATGCACACAAGCACACCCCCCCCACCCCCACACACACAGAAGTATACAAATACACACACAAAATACTCTGTTCATGTGGAGACTTAACAACAAACCAGGATATTCTTCCATTTTACATGTTAGCACTGCTTTCTGACAGGAAAGAACAGAAATGACACTGCAAATGCCCACATATATTACCTCATGGCGAGTATCCACAACTCGAATGCCGATTTTTTCAGAAGCAACCAAGATGGGGGATATGTGGCCTCCGACCAGTGTGAACACATGCTTGATGCCATGTTGCTGTCAACACACATATAACATAATTATAAACTTGTCAGTCTGCGCAAATTGTTTAACCTTCAGCACTTGTGACTTGAAACCAGGGTATTACACAACAGAAAATATTTGCTTGGGTACAACAACAAAATCATTATGGGGTATAATAAATAAGAGAGAATGGTGTGATAGCATGCCTGAGAAGGAGAGACCTACACTAGTGCTCTAGTGCTGCTCTTACAAATTCAGAGCAAATGGTAGTTTGTCTAATCATCTTCTCTCTCCTATAACTTCTTTGTAGATATTTTCATGAAATTACCTTAAATATTTGTCTTCTGGAAAGGGTGCATCCCCACCCCCACCCCCTCCTTACTGATTCATCAATACATAGCCTCCATAGATTCATCAATACATAACATGTTCCAGAAGGAAATTTGACATCTCCCTATACAAGTTTATTTATTTTCACTATCTATGCCAACTAAAGATTAATTAATCTGAACAGCTACCTTCATTGCAATAAAATACAATAGTCTGTGAGTATTCATTTAAGTGCTACTATTTCTAATCAACCATTACTGAGTTAAAGATAAATCCAGACCACCCGCCCTTTAAAAAAAAACCACCACATTTTGTGCTTTCTTTCACTTCAATTTTGAAGAGATTTGAAATGGAGGCAACATATCCTATGGCTATGCTGACAATACTACACCAACAGAAAATATGTAAAAAATTTCCCAAGAGAAAACAAACATGAAATTCAATTGTGTTGCAGCAAGGCATGTTAACTAGGCGACATAAAATATACCACAGCATTTTTACAACACAAACAAGTTTGTTTAATCGAATTTTACTTACATTCAAGACTTCAGCAACGAGTTCCCCACCATGGCGTTTTGAATTTTCATCAACCTAGAACAACGGAATACAGCAATGTAGTAAAAGACAAATTATGCCAAATTACGTCCAGAACAGCTACAAACTCAGATAGGACTGGGCAAAACACAGCTTCATACCACAGCGGTACCAACTGTCACTTTTTTCTCTCTTTTCATTGTAGCTTGAATAGAGGGATTGATAAATTTGACACTTCTGTTGCAATCTTTTAAATTCTATTCAGACACTACAGACATCACAGTCGGCGAATTAAGCTGTTGATGGGGAAGTACAAAGTTCTGTGCCGGGTTGAGATTTAGCATGCTAATTGAGCTAAAATAAATGTAGCTTTTTTTTTAAAAGGTCTATCTATTTATGCAGTCTGTTTTTCCCTTGTACGTGCGCGCGATAGCTGTCGCGGTGTATGAGTGCGACTACACGTGCCTTGGCATGTGTGTGCGAGTGTGCGAGGGCTGTATTTTGTATATTGATTATTTGATACATGTATAAATGTGTCTCCAGGAATATGTTTTGTTTTAATCTTGTGTCGATACTATTTAGTTCTGCCTCGTTATTAGCCATTGAGTATAACTGTTTTATCATCATTGCTTTGTTGTTGTTCTTTGGCCATTTACGTTGAATGACTTGTTATACATTGACATTGATAGTTTTATTCTTCTTCTTCTTCGTCGTTCGCTAGATAGTTTTATTATAAGAACCTTTTCTAATTCCTATTAACTCGATGTTCTTTAACTATATTTATACATAAATGCATATTGTAAAGCAGTATGCATTGTTAGAGGATCTTTTAGTAGCAGTGTTTAAATGTCGAAGCTGCTTTTCCCAGTTTTACCTAAGATACCGACTGTATATTGTGTTATTGTATTTGTCAGGCTTGATTGTACCAAGTCCCTACACATGTTGTAATGCGCTTAGTGCCAAATATTTTAGTTTTTTGTAAGGGATAGGCGCAATATAAATACACTTTATTTATTATTATCATTAGTCATTCTTGTATTGCCAACATGGCTCTTGAAAAAAGAAACAAAAACATGTGCTCAAATCTGGATGTCTAGCAACTCTTGAGTAACTTAGACACTGACATAAACAGTTGAATTTGTCTCCTCCTTTTCTCAAATCAAAGTTTCCATGGTCCATCTTTAACAGCTAAAAGTTGAAAGATGAATAGGCCATAAAAACACAGACTAGTTATTCTTTTGCGACTAAAGTCACTTGTCCATTGGGTTTATTCATATGAAAGTGCCCCGAATTTAAACAATCAAGGTCTGTCGTTTGTGTACTTTAGCGGTGATTCATATGGAGTGCTGGCCGGCAAAGGCACATGCTTCATTCATGCCGACTAAAAAGATAGTACTTGGCCATGTATTATAAGAAAAAGAGTCAACGCAATATTTGCAGACAGCATATCAGAATCCGATGGTTACGCACCGCTAATTTGCCCAACAAGGGTGGATATTAATGGATTGTGACGTCAAACCAGACCTGTCCCCCGTTCCTTACAGGAGAGAATAGGCGAGGAAGTACTGTTTCTTGGGTACTTCTCGCCGCGAGGGACGCTAGGATTCTTGCCTCGAACGCTAGGTAGCTTTCGGCTTGCTCGCTTGGCGAGAAAACATGGCGGCCACGCAGCTGCCAATCCGATTGAGGTCTAACGGATGACGTATCACAACGTGCGCGGTCATCCTTGGCGGTCAAGAAAGCCGCGGGCGCTGCCGCGATCATTGCGCAGACGACACTTCTAGACCGCCAATATTTTTTGTGCGCATCACGTGCTCCACATAAATTGGCCGGAAACGAAGCAATTGGGAAACCTGGATAGGCTGTCCATGGTTGTTTACCAACCATTGCAGACGTCCTTTTTCCGTATCAACCAATGGTGTTTAATTCTTGCATAGCTAGCCATCAAACCATTTTATAGACACTCTCACCTCCTAGCTTCGCGAGCGACTGGCCGAAAGAATATCTCGCCTGAAAGAAACACACGTCTGATACAACACACCCAAACCCTATAAGTATATTAGGCCAAAAAAAAATTTGTCTGTTTCTGGTCACCCGACCAACCCTAAATTTCGGCGCCGACCCAACTTTTTTTTCAAAACTCAAAAAATTTTTTTTTTTTTGGTGGTAAAGGACAGGGTGAGAAAATGAACAACAAAAACGTGTGAAAACGAAAGTCCGCTGACGATTTGTAAATGTCTTGTCTCTATGTATAGTGAATCCAGTCTCTTTGCGCGATTTTTAAAGTTAGTTTTATTGGTAATGTTTGTTTATTGGAGCGGAATGGCGCAGTGGTTAGAGCGCTTGCCTCTCACGCTGGAGGTCGTGGTTCGTCCCCCACTCGGGGACAAATACAAATACCCGATTTTTCCGAGCGCTCTGCAGTCCACCCAGCTGGAAATGGGTACCTGACCCTATTCAGGGCCGGGGAAGGCAAAGGCAGCGAGGGAGAGGAGATGGGCACCGCCCTCATAAAAAGCTGGCCCCCAGAAAAGTGGAGATCTCTAACATCTCTCTCCCCTACGACCAGATGGTTATGGGAATACCTTTACCTTTTACCTTTATTGGTCTACATTTGGGGTAAAAAAAAAAAAAAAAAAAAAAAATCCCTATCTACCGACCCTATTTTTTTTTAGCCATGTTACCAGAAACAGACAATTTTTGGGGGGGGCCTTAAGTAAGGTTGAAACTATAGAATGAAGGGGCAATTAAACTCCCATCACAAAAAAGTAATTTGATTTGTGCAGGTACTAGCACATTAAATCTGAGATGTTTGATCTGCGCTCATTCAGCCCTGAAATTAACGCCTGTCAGCTTATCGGTAACCATCAATGGGACTGGGACAACGGGTTCAAAGTGCATTCTTTATCAAAACACACTGTGTGACTTTCCACTTGTATTTGTAATGCTTTCTAAATGTATTAAAACAAGCACCTTGTGAAAAAACTGGTAGATCAAGTTGAACTTCTTCAGGAAGAAAAGCACACCAAATGTCGCAGCTGACAAACCTAGTGGAACGATAACATTTGGAGCTTTCTTCCGCAGGTCCTCGAGATACGTCTCCCACGACGCCATGTTTGTGTTGTAACCTTGACCTTTCCGTTCCATACTTCCGGAATGCCCCCCAAAATAAAACAAGTACGATGTTACTTTTTTTGTTACCAGTTCGTCACTACAAGAACATTTTAAACACGATGTATAAAACGAGATGATTTTAATATTGATCTTTTTGGCTGATTTGTACACATTTTTAGGGGAATCAATGACTTCCGAGTTTGACGTGGAAACGAGACGTCTTTTTATCAGATTGGGTTTCAGTTTCGCTGGAAATGAGACAAGAAATATTGTTGAATGAAACATATGGTGAGTCAAAGAGAATTATTTCTGTACAACAGTAACTTAAAAGCACTTGTCGGATAGCTAGATTTCTGAGGTTGATTTGGTGACTGACATAGAATCTACATGTCTCTCTTGTTGTTGATGATCTGTAATGGTCTGTGACATCCTGAACTCAGGCCAAAATGAGTTCGGCTCATTCTATCCCTGACATGATGCCTTGAGTTTCCTTGTATGGCAAGGAAACCGATTTTTTTTTTACATATTTAGAGTTTTTTGTAATGTATTATTGATATAAGCAGATTCGCGATCGTCCATTATGATTTTTCATGGTGTTTCATAATTTTTATGTAAAATTGTAAGACAGTTTCAAGTGAGCTATATTTCGCGGCTGTATTTACTGTGCAAACAACTCTAAATATGGCAAAAGTGTCACGTGATAATCAACCGTTTGGTTTCGGCGCTCACTGGAGCAGACGATTTTTTCTGTAACCAGTTGACAGTGATGAAACTGGTCATATATTACGGTCTCCTTCCGGCAGCAGTCCCAAAATTTCAACTTGTTTTGACCTTAGAACGATGTCTTTATCATAACTGTGAAGAACAGAACGGAGATCACTGTCGAAGTCGGCCAATCTGCAATCATTTTCGTCTCGCGAACACTGATCTCAAATTTAGATCAGTGCTCGCAAAAAACATATGGGAGATAACTCTGTATTTTTGTTTTGATAGATTCGCGTAGGACTGTAGCGTCCGGTCAGAGAGACAACTGGCAATAGCCGTGGAGCGATGCTTATCAGAATGGGTCTGTGAGTGTTGCTGTTTTGCCAGTTCCACGAAAAGAAATTAGAAATACGCCTCAGGAATATTGTTGTCTTGTCTAGTCAGAAGTGAGACTATAAAGTGGCAAGGTGTTTTTTTAGCGAGAGACCCAGAGAGAAAAAGATTCAGACAAGCAGACAGACAGAACAAATAACAGACGGCAGGAATGGCCAACTGTAAGAAATTTCAATCTACTTCTTTTTCTGTATACTGAGGAAATCCCTATACAGGGCAACTATCCTCACTCGGGTATGTAACTTCAAGAAATTCATTAGCTCGCCACAAATTTCACTAGCCCGGTACATATACCACACACTAGAATTGTGACGGTCATGAACACACAAAGTAGCAGTGATACGAGACAACCAGGTTGTGGCCAGCAATGAACACATGTATGCAGGTAAAGGTAGGATGTCAGCTTGGCTTCTGCCAAATTAACTTCACATTAGATGCTCCTCAGCCAATTTCAAGAGGTACAATTATCAAGAGGGAGAAAAACATGTCAAGATCTTACTATTAAAGCAGATTTGTGATGAAATTTGATAGATTTTAACCCAAAATTGTAGAGATGGTCAAAGGTATATATATACATATCACCATGCGTCAACTGAAGTTAATGGTGGTTGGGGGCATGTAAGATCATGTGCTTGTGGTGAGACAGTTTGACTAGTACTAGTTAGTAGGACATTGTTGATGATGACGAATAAGACAATGCTTTGTTAATGTTAAAATGTGTTCATCAAACATTGCTGTGGAGTAAGATTAAGATCTTCAGAGGTTGAGTGCATCTCAACATGTGTACCTAATTTGACAAGTGACACATTTTATTAGTCTGATCTTATGTTTTATCTCTCATGCTTCTATTTAAAAGTAAGACAGGCTTATAATAATGTTCACTTTTCTTTGCAGAAGCTTGTTACTTGAACCCACAGAGCTCTAAGCATCCTGTCCAGAGAAGATGCCTGAAAGTTGCAGCATTCTTTTGCAATGATTCTTGGAAGTTGGATACACAAGTCAGAGAACGGGTCACTCTAACTGGAGCTTAGCGTCTAAGCTGGCATATCTTCACAAAACCAACATTAAATTACATATTCTTACTCCGAATCACATGATAAAGCATTGACTTACTTGGAGATGCTAGGTCCTGATAAAAGCTTACCCGTCTAAGTCTAAGGGAAGCAACCTCAACTAAAAAAGTGACAGCACCATGGTACTTGCCACCTACGGTTGCCTCCCATTAGTAGGTGAACTACGTCACTATTGGTGCCTGGTCACATGATACACAGATCAATCGACATTTATCACTTGAGAGAGACGGTCGTGTTGGCTTTTGCTCTGGCTGTTTTCGTTGTCTGCTGACACCCACAGGCCTCGGCTCCCGTCGTTCTTGCTGGCTTTGCAGCTGGTGAGATCATTCCTTTTAGTCCTTGACTTGTTTGTTTCTGTTCTGCTGTTAATTTCGCTAGTCCGTTGGACTTTGAAGTTCTCAGTAGTTGTTGGCTTCCTTACCGGTCGCCATTTGTCTGTCTAACACGTGCCTTTGCTATTCTGTTGTTTTCGTCCGTACGGACGCTTAACGCTATTTCTAGCTTGTTTTTTTAGCTTCCTTTCGGTTGCTACTTTGCATGTGTTAGTTGTTTGTGCTTGCTTACTTCTGAATTTTGTGTCCGTTCGGACTTTGCTATTTTCAGTTGTTTGTTTACATTTTTCGCTCGGTCTTAACATGGCCGACAGCGACAAAAAGAAAGGGGGGAAGGCTGAGGGCAAGGGCAAGGGCCCTGGTAAGCCCAAATCCTCTACTCCCGTGTCTTCTAGCAAGAATCCTCTTATCACTGTGTCGGACCCTCAGGGTAAAGTTTCGTTTTCGGTACCGTTCTCGGCGCCAGACGATTTGCCGTCCGGCTCTCAACCGCGTGCGTCTGCCCATAAGGCCGCCGTTTCTACTTCGGTTGCGGCACCAGAGCCTCTGCTCTGGTGTCTACTTTGATTTCCTCTTTGCTTCCAGAGATTAGAAGCTTGGTACGTGAGGAGATGTCACGGCCAGACGCTGTGGCCAGCACTGTCCCCCGACCGGGGGTTAGCGACATTCTTTCCTTGGCCTCTTTGTTGAGGCTGGATCCCGCAGTGTCCTTGCCTGCCCTTGACCAGACTGCCGGCCACTGCGACCTTGGTGGACTGTCCCAGCCGGGACCCTCGTCTTCTCGTCTTGACCTGCACTCGTTGCCTACTACTTGTGGTAGTGTGACAGTGCATGTCCCTCCGGGGACAAGGTCACAGCAAGGTTGGTACTCGCAGCAGCCGTTTACGGCAGCTGCGCTTCCGTTTATCGGAAGCAGAGTTTCACCGGCTAGTGCACAGGCTACTGTCACGTCCGGCTCGAGCTTCGCCCTATTCCAGCAGTCGTCCGCGACAGTTGGGCTCCCGGCTCCGGCCGGGAGTAGTGATTCCTCGGTTAGTGCACAGACTACTGTCACGTCCGGGTTGAACCACGCCTTACCACAGCAGCCGTTTCCGGCAGCTGTCCTCTCCGGAGGTAGAGGTCATTCCTCAAGTGCACAGGCTACTGTCACTTCCGGTTTGTCCCAAGGTCATTCAGGACATTCCTCAGGTGCACAGGCTACTGTCACCCTCGGTTTGACTGAAGGTCATTCAGGTCATTCCTCGAGTGCTCAGGCTACTGTCACTTCTGGTTTGACTGAAGGTCACCCCTACGAGGTTCTGGGCTTCAGCCCTCATTCTGTGCAGCAACAAGGCTGGCATTGCGCTGCTGTTTCAGAAGAACCTCTCCGGAGGTAGAGGTCATTCCTCAAGTGCACAGGCTACTGTCACTTACGGTTTGACCCAAGGTCATTCAGGTCATTCCTCAGGTGCACAGGCTACTGTCACTCCCGGTTTGACCCAAGGTCATTCAGGTCATTCCTCAGGTGCACAGGCTACTGTCACTCCCGGTTTGACTCAAGGTCATTCAGGTCATTCCTCGAGTGCTCAGGCTACTGTCACTGCCGGTTTGACTGAAGGTCACCCCTACGGGGTTCTGGGCTTCAGCCCTCATTCTGTGCAGCGACAAGGCTGGCATAGCGCTGCTGTTTCTGCTGCATTTCCGGCTCCGCCCGGATTGGCCAGTTCACCTCCTGTGACCTTGGGACACACGGGCTTCCTGCCTCAGGTGAGCCTTCAGCTGCCACACACTTCGGTGGTTGGGTCTGCTGATGCCGCACGACCTTCAGCTCCGGTCTTTGACTTTGCTCGGCTTCCTCTTGGTCAGGATACGAGTTTGGTTGACCTTCAGCAGGACGGAATTCAGTTTTCTGGCCCCCCGACACAGCGTCCTTTCATGGATTCTGATGGCTTTGCGCCACCTCCTTTGTTTGTTGCTTTGGACTCCAGGTCCGTCGACTACGAGCAGACGCTCTCGGGGGCTCCGGCCATTTTCAAGGTTGCCCTTGAGGCTGCCGCGGAGGTCACGTCCCGCTATTTTACGGAAGGAGCTACAGCGTCGGCGATGCCCTCTGAGGTCGCGCCTTCCGCGATGGCTGGCTTCTGGTTGGCTGAAGGTCATACAGGTCATTTCTTGAGTGCTCAGGCTACTGTCACTTCTGGTTTGACTGAAGGTCATACAGGTCATTCCTCGAGTGCACAGGCTACTGTCACTTTTGGTTTGACTCAAGGTCATATCTACGGGGTTCACTGGTTAGTGCGCAGGCTACTGTCACTTCTGGTTTGAGCCTTGCCCTACTTCAGCAGTCGTCCGCGACAGCGCGGCTTCCGGCTCCGGCTGGAAGCGTAGGTTCACTGGTTAGTGCACAGACTACTGTCACGTTCGGTTTGAGCCTTGTCTTACGGCGGCAGTCGTACGCAGCAGCTGCGCTTCTGGCTCCGGCCGGAAGTGTGGGCTCACCAGTTAGTGGACCTGTTATGGTCCCATCCGGTTTGAGCCTAGAATTTTGTCAGCAGTCGCCCGCGACAGTTGCGCTTCCAGCGCTTGTCGGAAGTATAGGTCCTTCGCCAGCGAACATGTCGTTGTCCCTGCCGTTTCGGACCTAGGGTTTACCTTTTGGTTACCGGGCTTCAGCCGTCAGTTTGTGCAGCACCAGCTCTGGCATGGTGCCGCTGTGTCCGCTGCGCTCCCGGCTTCTCCCGGCGTTTCCGGTTTCATTCCCGTCACTTCCTCTTGGTCGTCGGCGATGTGGGACACGGTTTTGCTCTTTGGGCTTGCAGGCTCCCTGCCTCGGGCGGATTAGCAGCTACCACACACTTCGGTAGTGGGTTCTGCCGTTCTCCTCACTTCCTGTGCCTTTGGTCTTCGACGCCTCTCATCCTCCTCTTAGTCAGGGGTGAGGTTTGGCCGTTGACTTGCAGGAAAGGGGCTTCAGGCTCCGGCCTTCCCCGCTCTGCGTCCGTCTTGGGCTCTTATGGCTTTTAGCCAGCCCCTTCGCTTACCACGTCGGACTCTCGTTCGGTTGATGGTTAGCAGACGCTCTCGGGGTGGGTTTGGTTTGCCTCTCCGACGCAGGGGATGCTTTCTCCACCTTTGCTAGGGTGAATTTAGAACAGAGGAGGCCTTCCTCTCTGCACAATGCCTAAGCGGCATGTACAGACGGGACTTGTTCCTCGCCCATTCCTAGTCTATGAGGGATCAATGAGAGACACCCTTAGTTCTTCACCCTTGGTGGATGGGTCTCTCTTCGGCCTCCTGGCCTCTAAGGCCTCCTGGCCTCCAAGGCCTCCCTGGCCTCCAAGGCCTCCCTGGCCTCTTAGGCCTCCTGGCCTCCAAGGCCTCCCTGGCCTCTTAGGCCTCCCTGGCCTCCAAGGCCTCCTGGCCTCCAAGGAGATAAAGACTTGTAGGGACCTTTACACTCAGTAAAGAGCAGGACGCAGGGGACCTTTATCCACCTTTGCTAGGGCGAATTTAGAACAGAGGAGGTGTCCTCTCTGCACATTGTCCTTTCGGTCATGTACAGACGGGATCTGTTTCTCTCCCACGCCTAGCTTTATGCGGTATCAACGAGAAACTCCCTTAGTTCTTCACCCTTGGTGGATGGGTCTCTCTTAGGCCTCCTGGCTTGGGAGGTCAGGAGGTAGGAGATAGAGACTCGTAGGGACCTTCAGGTCTCTTCCTTTGCTCTTCAAGGTTTGAAGCAGCAAAACAGGCTCTGCTTAAGCAGACTCAGCCTTTCAGGCTAAGTCCTCAGCTCAGGCTTTAACCGGAGAGGTTGTTCTTTCTCAGGCGTTGTAGTCTGTATTGGAACAACAGCTGGCCTTAGGGCATCCGGGTTTTTTAGCCTATGCTGGCGCAACAGCCATTCCTCCCGTTGGCGGTGGTGGCTGTTGTTTGTTTTTATGGACTCGGCCCTAGTGGGTCTTTCGCCGAGTTGGACTCTGTCTTTCTTTGGCGATCGGACTTGCTTGAGTGTTTCGTCCAAACTTAAGGTTTACTTGAGTTGGCCTCGGAAGTTGCATTCAGATTTTCCTGAGTTTGCATTGGTTTTGGCAATGCATGGTGAGGAGCCTTTCTTGTGGCCTATCACTTTCTCAGCTTTATTGGCTAACCCTCTCCTTTCGGCAGAGGTCTAGTTAATGCTCCGGTTTTCTGGGTGCGGGCCTTTAGTCCAGCATCTTTTATGGCCTGTCTACGGGCTTTACGGCTCTCAGTCTTAGCCCGGGTAATAGTCTCTTGACTGGCACGGGCGACTACGGTCTCCGTGTACCTAGATTTTGTGTCTCCCTCTTCTCCCTCATCCTGGCATGAGGCGAGTCGGGGCGACTTCCGGTGGTTTGGGTTGCCTGTTACGGCTTCCTTCTACCACTTGCAACTACACTGCTTATTACGGACGCTGGTTGGCTTTACGGTTTTTCCGTTTTTCTTCCCAGCTTGTTTTCTGGTTTAGGTTTTTGAGTTTCATTCAATTACCTACAAGCAGACTGCTCTGCGAACACTGACTTTTTGTCATTTCGTTTAGGGTTGCCGGTCACATCAAGCTTTGGCTACGGCGGCTTTCGCTTTCCGGTGCTTACGCACTATCTTAGGTCGCTGCTTCCTCTTTTTACCTCTCTCTCTGCTTTCGCAGGGACCGGTAGAGGACGACCGGTGACCGTTTCCTTTTGAGTTTTTCTCATTGAGTCGGACTCTTACTCATGGAGCATTTCCAGGCTGTTAGCATTTCCTTCCAATAGAAAGGGGGGGGGGGGTCAGCTTGTCTTTCCCTCTACTCGGATCGGGCTTATTCAAGGCTTGGGTCCTTTCCGGACTGTTTTTTACGGTTCAGGAGATTGGAAGAAGTGCTGAGCACAGCTTACCGGCTCTCTGAGGTTGTCTTTCGCATTTTTTGCCTGAGAGACATTGCCGCTGTCAATCAGGATGGTTCTCGGTCCTCTTTCTGTCACTTGGCAGTGGGCCAGTTCCTGGCAAGGGTTTTAGAGTGAGGCAGATGTTTTCTGTCTCACCGGGTCCTTTCCTGTCTTTTGGCAGTGGGCCAGTCTATGGCAAGGGGTTTTCTTTCCCTCCGCCTTGGCGTAGCTATCTGCTATCTTTCCCCTATGCGCGGCCCGAGCTCATTTTCCAGGGCCTGGGCCTCCTCCTGGCCGTTTTACGGTCTAGGAGGTTGGATGATGCCCTGCGCACAGCTTACTGGCGCTCGGCTTTTGTCTTTATCAGTTTTCGTAGGGAGACTTTGCTGCCTCCTGTCAGGATGGACCTCGGTCCATTACTGCCTTGGGGGTAGCTGAAGGATGTCTCTCCAGAACTTGAGTGAGTTTGAACTTTTTTGATCTTACCCACCACCTTGTTGGAGTTATCTGCTTATCATGTGATTCGGAGTAAGAATATGTAATTTAATGGAAAATTTTTAATTAAATTTTCATTTGATTAATATACTTACCCGAATCACATGGGTAATTCCCTCCCGCCTGCCCCGCTTTATAGTTTCTTAGTATTCTATAAGTCGATTGATCTGTGTATCATGTGACCAGGCACCAATAGTGACGTAGTTCACCTACTAATGGGAGGCAACCGTAGGTGGCAAGTACCATGGTGCTGTCACTTTTTTAGTTGAGGTTGCTTCCCTTAGACTTAGACGGGTAAGCTTTTATCAGGACCTAGCATCTCCAAGTAAGTCAATGCTTATCATGTGATTCGGGTAAGTATATTAATCAAATGAAAATTTAATTAAAAATTTTCCAAAAATGATGCGTGAAGAGGAAGAGGAGAAAACTCTCTTTGACCAAGAAGGGTTGCTAGGCAGCGGCCGGAAGTCAACATGGGACTTGGAATGGGTGAAACGCTTCACCAAGACACTGGCTCTCGCGCTGGCTTTCTTTGCTCTGGTGAGTGCCAAATATAGCAGTCAATCTTCTCCACAATGACCCCCCCAGGGATTGACCAAAGGAGGTCGTTATAGGCAGGCGGGGGCCGACGGCCACAGTGGCTTAGTGGATAAGACATCGGCCTCTTGATCGGAAGGTTGTGAGTTTAAATCCAAGTCGCTACCGCCTGGTTGGTTAAGGGTGGAGATTTTTCTGATCTACCAGGTCATCTCATGTGCAGACCTACTAGTGCCTTATCCCCCTCCGTGTGTTCATGCAAGCACAAGACCAAGTGCGCACGGAAAAGACCCTGTAATCCATGTCAGAGTTCGGTGGGTTATGGAAACACAAATATATCCAGCATGCTTCCTCCGAAAGCGGCGTATGGCTGCCTGAATGGCGGGGTAAAATTGGTCATACACGTAAAAACCCACTCGTGTAAAAATATGAGTGAACGTGGGAGTTTCAGCCCATGAACGAATAATAATAAGAAAAGGCAGAATAGACAGGCGGTCGCCGTTGAAAAGTTAATTGAATAGAAAAAACACCTTGTCAGGGATCGTTTGGGGTAGTCGTTGTGGGCAGGTGGTCATCATCAAACAGTGATTGCAAAGGCTGGTTCACCTGTACTTTTGTTTTAAGTGTGTGTGTACCATTAACCTGTTGGCTGCCAGCAAATCTTTGCACATGTGTACACAAAGCATTCCCGGTATTTACGTGAATTGACAACTTTTAGTGTGCCCTTGATGTATGAATGAATTCACCATACACGCATACATTGGTTGTTTGTTGTTTTTCTGCTTCATCTTTGTTGTATATATTGAATGGTTTATTGCCCGCTAAAGCAAGTTATCCATGACGTCAGCTGACATCCTTTGTACTATGTCACAGTACTTTTGATACATTCACCAGTCTTTCTTTTAATATATATATTGAAAGTTATGAATTCATGTACTTACCCTACTCAAAAGTCTACTCTCTGTAAGATCTGATAAAGAAAGGGAAGTAAGCGCTCTAATGCATACGACATGAGTAATAGAGTAAGTGTGAGGGTTATTCAGAACCTTGCTCCTGGCATTGAAATGAACAAGCGACTTTTATCCTCAAATTACTTCTTTATTTATCAGATCTCTAAACAGCGCTCTGCCTCATTTGTTTAAGATACTCTCTGTAAGTGTAGCACACAATGTATGTATTTCAACCTACTGTCTGTAACGCAGGGGCTATGCGTCTCCATCCCTGGCGCTACCTTACTGGATCTGGAGGAGCGCACACACACCACAACGGAACACATCTCCTTCATCTTCACGGGGCGCTCCCTGGGCTATCTCTTGGGGTCAGTTGTGGGCGGAGTGCTCTTCGTCTACTTTGACCAGCAGATCCTGCTCTTCTACACCCTGGTGTTGACCGGAATGGCCACCATTGCCGTCCCCTGGTGCACCGCTCTGGTGGCGCTGGCCTCCATGATTGCCGTGCAGGGTCTGGCACTGGGCGTGCTTGATACAGGTCTGTGGCTTCTTCTTCTTCTTCGTTCATGGGCTGAAACTCCCACGTTCACGCATGCTTTTGGACGAGTGGGTTTTTACGTGTATGACAGTTTTTAACCCCGCCCTTCAGGCAGCCATATGCCGCTTTCGGGGGAATGTCTATGTCAATTTAGGGTGTACAGGTGAACCCCCATTTTAAGACCTCCCGCCCCTCCACCCCCATCCCCTGTTTCAGACTTTCTCCCTTTTAAAACCTTGATTTTTGTAATAGATTTTCTGTTGACAAACTTGTTGTGTTCTTGCATACAACAAAGTGTAAGACGATGACACAGCTCGTGTGTTCAAGTGGATCTTTTATTCCCGGTCTACATGTGTTCTCCTCATTTAACAATGGCCGCTATCTTCTCGGTTCTTTCGAGATCATACGAGATTGATTAACATGGATCTGGAAGTGGACTAGCATGGACACAACATTCCTCCCAAACTTTATAGAAAACCCAAACTACTGTATTTAAAATCAAATGCATAAGCCTATCCGAAGGATTATTTAAATCCTTCAACTTGCTGAAATTCCCTTTTTTTTTTATCATCTCAAGACTTTAGCACATTTTATGTTCATCATTTGCATAATTAATAATCACAAAATGTGGTCAACAAATGTGTATTATCTTGCATCATGACATAATATCAGCAGAGTGTATCTCACTGTTAGTGTTATTATTTCTTCCATTTTCCTCTCTCCACCATGGGAAGAATATTCTGTGTGGGGAGTTCGAATAAACTTCACTCTGAACACAATAATACATGTATATATCTCGTAAACGTGTGTGTGTGTGTGTGTGTGTGTGTGTGTGTGTGTGTGTGTGTGTGTGTGTGTGTGTGTGTGTGTGTGCGTGTGTGTGTGTGTGTGTGAGGAAACAAAACAATGCAAATCTGCAAATTAAGAGTTCCATGAAATAGAGTTTGTTTTTCACGTTCGTGGGAGTGGCATAACAAACAGCACCAAAATATAACACAATCTCACACATAAAAGAACACGCAAGACTTGCTAACGTTGTCCAGATCAGGTGAGCCTTATGGGCCTTTCTCAGACCTGATCCAGCTTCTAATATTCAAATCAAACAGGTGAACCTTATGGGCCTTGCTCAGACCTGAGTGATATCTACACAGACTTTCTTATCACTTTCTGGAGATAGGCAGGCGATGTCGCATAATCAGGGTGACTGGGCCTGTGAGCACTTCGATAGTCAATGCCTTATCTCTCATAATCTTCCAAGTATGTTGGAGCATGGCGTTGACGTTGGGGCCGAACAGGCGGAGAGGCATCGGGACGATCAGGTTGAGCAGGGGTCATGGCCGGCTGACTGTGCCTCGGCGACGTGTTGGGTACCCGTGCAGTAGTTGGAGTGTGGAACATGGCAGTAGGTCTCCTGGGTGAGTGTGCAGGTGAGACTGGTCGATTGGTCGGACTATTGGGCTGCACCGGCAATTTTCTGGTCTGTGAAGTATAGGGGAATGCCTGAGCTTCAGCCTCGCCGTCTTCCTCTTCATCGTCGTCTTCTTTCTCTTCAACGTCGTTGTTAACAGTGTGATCGCCCTGGATCGGTTTGAAATGTGACGAATTTCGCACAATGGAGTGATTTCCTCGTTGAGCAGTCAGCATGCTGCCCTTCTTCTTAATGACTACGTAAGGAAGGGGGGAGTATGGTGTGGACAGTTTGTTCAGTTTCTTTTGTTTCACCAGAACATGGTCACCAGGATTGATGTCGCAGAGTTGCGTGTGGCGTTTTCTGTCAGTGAATTCTGTCATCTTCCTTTTGCTCAGGAAATCGTTGTGAATCATCCGCGTGTGTACGGGGATGGGGTCGAGAGGAAGAGAGCAATCTGGCAGTCCAATGTTCATCTTGCGTTTTGTAAGTGCTTCAAAAGGGGAAACACCTGTGGAGCTGTGGGGAGTCCCTCGGTATTGGCGAAGGAATGTGGGAAGTTGTGTCTTCCAGTTTAGGTTGGCTGCCGTAGACGAGCGGATGTTTTGATCCAACGTGCGCATGAACCGTTCGGCCTCGCCATTGGCTTCAGGCCACAGCGGGGTGATCTTGCGATGGTGAAACCCAAACTGTGTCGCGAAATGAGAGAATTCTTGTCCATGAAAAGGGGGCCCATTGTCAGTTTTCACTGTCTTTGGAATTCCCTGTCGTGAGAAGATTGTCTCCAATTTTCGGGTCACAATTTTTGCAGATGTGGACGAGATAATTTCAACTTCTGGGAATCTCGAGTATTCATCAATCACCACCAGTAGATAGTCACCGGAGGGGAATGGACCCGCGAAATCAAGTGCAAGTGCACTCCACGGCTCTGATGGGAGGGGAGTACTGATGATTGGTTCACGAGCTTTGGGTCCGGGGTAGGAGGCTTGACAGGGTATGCATGATTTGACAGTTTCCTCAACCATTGTGTCAATTCTCGGAAACCATACCTTCTCTCGGAGGCATTGTTTTGTTTTGACGATGCCTTGGTGTGCTTGGTGAGCAATGTTGATGACCTTTTGACGAAGAGTTTTCGGGATGACTAGTCGATGACCTCTCAGGATGAGCCCATCATGCATGGAGAGTTCTTCACTAAAACGAGCGAAATCAGACACGTCACCATCTTGCCACTGTCCGGTTTGAATCGCTCGCATCACCTTCTGAAGCTGGTCATCTCGTTGCGTTTCAATTCTGACTTCATGTTTAGTCATCGCCACAGGGACTGCGTTTTCGGCCACGTAGTTGATGTATTCTTCACCTTTGTTTTCACGTTGGGGTGTCGACTGTGGGTGTCGACTGATGTAATCAGCTGGATTGAGGTCATCGCGTCCCGGGGCATAGGTGAGAGACATTTCATATGGCATGAGGCGTAATCTCCACCTCTCGATGCGAGCTGTCGTTGGCTTTTGGCTGTTCACGATCCCAAGAAGTGGTTTGTGGTCTGTAACTACGGTGAAAGAGGATCCATACAGGTAGAGGTGAAAATGTTCCACTCCGTACACCACAGCCAGCATCTCTCGATCGGTTTGTGAATAGCGCTGTTCTGTGGGAGTGAGAGCTCGGCTGGCATAGCAGATTATCTTTCCTTCCTGTGTTAGAATCGCACCAAGACCAACTGGACTTGCATCCACAAGGATTTTTGTTGGTTTTCTTTGGTCAAAGTAGCTCATGACTTTGGCGTTGGTGAGGGTTTCTTTCAGACAGTTGAAAGCCTGTTGTTCCTTTTCGGACCATTCCCATGGAGCGTCTTTCTTTGTCAGGTTTCTCAGTGGCTCTGTGATCGTTGCGTAGTTTGCGATGAATCGAGCCACGTACTGCGTCATTCCAAGAAGGGATCTCACTTCGCTGACGTTTGTTGGTGGTGGACTGTTGATGATCGTTGACACCTTGTCTGGACTTGCTGCCACGCCTTTCTTGCCAAAGATGTGACCAAAAAATGTAAGCTCTGAGACTGAGAACACACACTTTTCCCTGTTGAGCTTCGCCCCATGATTTTGAAGTTGCTGGAGTGTTGCTTGAAGAGCCACGTCGTGTTCTGCTTGTGTCTTCCCATGTATGATGATGTCGTCGCTGAGGTTCTTTGCACCTGGGATGTCAGCTAACAGCTCAGCTATGGCGTTTTGGAAGATTTCTGCGGCAGCGTTTACCCCAAACAGCAGTCTTTTATATCGTCGAAGACCGACATGGGTTGAAAACGTAGTGATGTATCTGCTTTCCGGGTCGAGCTCCAATTGATGATAGGCATTGGACATGTCTAACTTGCTGAAGACTGTGGACCCGTTGAGGTCAGCGATAAGGTCATCGAGGGTTGGCATAATGTGTTTCTCTCTCTTGATAGCTTTATTGGCCTCTCTCATGTCGATGCAGAGCCTCACACCCTGTTTCTTGGGCACAACTACCACAGGGCTTACCCATGGTGTAGGACCCTCAATCTTTTCAATGATGTCCAGCTTTTCGAGTCTGTTCAGTTCTGCCTCGACGTCTTTTCGTACGTGGAAAGGTATACGCCTGTGTCGTTGGGCCACAGGTCTGACAGACTGGTCAATGTGCAGCTTGATGCTGATGTCCTTGATTTTCCCCACGCCGTTGCTGAACAGAGTGTGAAATTTGTCATCAGGGCTTAGTGCAAAAGTGAAATGGACTAGGCCAAGGGTTTCGGCCATGTCAAGGCTCATGAGGTTGTTGGCCTTATTCACTTTATTGTTGTTGACCACGTAAAACTTGGCTGGAATACGCTGGTCGTTGTAGTTGACATCAGTGGTCACAAAACCTATGATGGGTAGGGGCACATCTGAACCATATGCGAAGATCAGAGGGCATGGGCCATACAAGGGCGCTTTGGGACATACCTTCTTGTAGGTGTCAAATGTCATGAGACTCACTGACGCTCCAGTGTCAATAAGTAAGGGGACTGGTTTGTTGAAAATGTGCACCTCCACTGACAGAGATTTTGACTTGGGGTTTGAGATACTGAAAACGACTTCATCGCTTGAGTAGTAGGGATTGTCGTAGTCTTCATCCACTGTGGATTCATCATCAATCTGCGTAGAATGAAAGATTTGTCTTACCTTGGATGATGAACATCCTTGGACCAGTTGTCCTAGTATCTCTCTATCCACATCATGGAAATCACAACGATGTGCGATCGTTTTCAAACGCGTAATGTATGCATCAATTGTTTCTGATGGTTGCTGAATAGTGCCTCGAAACTTGAACGTGTCGTATGCAACGTTTTGTTTTGGTGTGAAATAGTCAGTCTGACTCTTTTTCGCAACTTGATAGGTGTTTGGAGTGTTATCAGCGCCTGTGACAGCATCCACGCCTTTTTGATCATCGGAGAAGTTGTCAAAAATTTCATACACTTCGTCACCTGCGTAATGAAGGAGTAGTGCTTTCTTGCGATCATCGGCCGTTACATCCAAACCGCACAACATATTTTCGAGTTTGTCGATCCATTTCTTCCAACGGATCCCTGCACTGCCTTCTTCCCCTTGGACTACAAACGCTGGGAATGATGGAAGAGACATCCTCGTCGCCAGTTGTTGTGTTCTTGCATACAACAAAGTGTAAGACGATGACACAGCTCGTGTGTTCAAGTGGATCTTTTATTCCCGGTCTACATGTGTTCTCCTCATTTAACAATGGCCGCTATCTTCTCGGTTCTTTCGAGATCATACGAGATTGATTAACATGGATCTGGAAGTGGACTATCTGAAACTGGTTTCTGTACCTGATAGTTGTAAGCCAGTGATAATGTAGTTCTACTAGATTCCGGTATTAAGGCGGACCCGGTATTAGGACAGACAAGATGGCTGCACGATTATCCATGTAAACAATGTACCATACCTCCAAAGAAAAGAACCCTTACAGTATTTCTGAAACACACTAGCTGTGTTAGTACGTGTTGTATGCGTGTGTGAGAGTTCCACCTACACACTACGGCTGTATTCAATAAATGGGAGGTCCATAATCTGAGAAAGGAAACAATGAATCAAGAAACTAAAACCCAGGTGCACATCTGCGGCACCTAGGGAGTGTACGTGCACACTATCTTGTTCCTGCCTCTTGCCATCTCAGAGGTATGGCGACCACAGACACACACACACACACACACACAGACAGACACTCTCTTTTATTATATGTATAGATGAGCCTGTGCCAAAACGTGCTTGCCAAAATGGGACATTTGGGGTTGAAAACCAAACTGGAAATAATACTGTCTAATCTTTACACACTAATTGACTTTGTATATTGTAACTATTTCCATAATCAAAAAGATAACTTGGGCTTTACTTTTTGCGAAAAAACAAAAAAACGCATCAACATAGCTGTGTGTCAACTATAACGCGAGACACAGCATTTTCATAAGTATCTTTATAAGTTCTTAACTGATTTGCTTCAAATTTACTCAGCAAGTAAGATTTACATCCCAAAAGAGATTCATTGAGGAACTTCTAAAATGGACCTTGTATTTTGAAAAATAAGACACCCATCACTGTGTCCTGAGTTACAGTTGACACACTCCAGTCACAAGAAATCCTGTAAAAAAATTAAAAACAGAGAAGATGTTTCAAAAACTAGAATATTTTATTAAAACCATCATTTGCAACTCAAACAAACCTCAAAATCATATGAAAAAGAAAGCAAAGTAGAAAAACTAGTCCCTGCTGTGTCAACTGTAACGGGGTCAAGGAAGACATGAAAATGGCACTGTGTCTCATGTTCCGGTTGACACACAAAGTCAGGAACACACACTGTAATGTGACAAGAGAATAAGAAATGCCAAAATGCCAGGTGTTACATGCAGGAAGTGCAAAATAAGGATAAGATGTCTTCAAATGTACAAATTCATTGGAAAATGGATGGCAAGAATCTCAAAAACACAACAGAAAACTAACCAAAACATTCCCAAATAGTGGTATATTTACACCATCAGCTTATACAGAAAGTTCCTGCAGTTAATGTTCGTGAACATTACATTCCAGTCTGAACGAGTCAAAAGTCATTTTGCACTCAAAACTGGTTAAATAAAAATTAAAAATTAAAAGGCAAGTTCATGGAGAAAACAAGGTAAAATTACAAACGCCCAAGGGAAATGTCAATCTCATGAATATCCTCCACATCCACACATTAAGTGTCACTTGCACTCTCAAATAGTCATGCACATAATCAAAGAAACACATGGCACACTAGCACCCTACAAAGGTAAATACAAGACTTGATCAATCCCAAATTGGTAATCAGAGATTTAAAAAATTATGTGCACCTCTACCAATAAATACACACAAGCATTCAAAGTACCACAATGTACAAGACTAGAGAAAATCACAGATCAGCTTTCACACATAGCTTTAGCTGCCAATGCCTACATGTAAAATAATATGATAATGATAACTGCAAAGTTCGTAAAATTGGCTTCCCCCATCAAATAAATTAATCTACTCGGGCAATGCATGATCAGCAAACTTGCCAGACTGTCACTGTCAGAAGGGAGTCAGACCAAACCAGATGCAGACCTGTTTACACTAAACCCGAGGCAAGAGTACTTTCCCAAAACGTTGAGTGTATTTTTCAAAAAGTTGGTGTACTTTGCAAGCAAAGCCATACGCGTGGGTGCAAACGTGTTTGTGTAAGAATAGCATGTCTTCTGTTCCTCGCCAAAGTTCGTTCATGGCAGACATCGTAGCGTTCAGGGTCCAGCTTTAGCCGTTGTCTGTACTCTTTGGATCGCTCGTTGTTCTGCTTGCGGACTCGTTCACCCTGGGGTGACAATCTGACTTGCAGTCGCAGACCTTACAATCACGAAAAAGAAATGAGGCTCAAGTACAAGACAAAAAAATATTTGCCCACAGCACATCTAGAATTTAATTACATGTTCAAGTGCGGTTTCTACAGCACTGACCCCTGTCTCTTTTACCTCTCCCAGATAAATGTAACATTTCACTTTTAAGAGCAACAATACCACTTCTAACATCAGTCCTAAGAACTAAGACTGTACTTGATTTCCTACAAAGAGATGTGTCTAAGTTGACACAATCACCATAAATTAATATGCTTTCATCTGCAGATTCATTTATTTACAAGGCTGGTAATTGAGGTAACTAAAAAACAAGTAACAAAGGACATAAAACAATACTGTGTCCTTCCCAAGAAAAGTTACGGTCGACATGCATTCCTCGTAAATCAAAGCTACAAACATTAAACAAAAACCACAACCCTAAACTCTCAATTCCAAAAATTAAAAGTAAAATGCAGACCTTAAATAGAAAAGAAAGGCATACGTATGTAAATGCATAGCTGTCCAAAAATACTTTGTGTCACTCGTAACCGAGACACAGTGAGAGTACATGTCTTGCGTTACGATTGACGCAAGAAGATCCCCGAGTGGCCTTCTCGAAAAATATTTCACAACCAAACCAAGAACAAGTCGCTTAAGGCGAAAATACAACATTTAGTCAAGTAGCTGTCGAACTCACAGATTGAAACTGAACGCAATGCAATTTTTCAGCAAGACCGTATACTCGTAGCATCGTCAGTCCACCGCTCATGACAAAGGCAGGGAAATTGACAAGAAGAGCAGGGTAGTAGTTGCGCTAAGAAGGATAGCATGCACGCTTTTCTGTACCTCTCTTCGTTTTAACTTTCTGAGCGTGTTTTTAATCCAAACATATCATATCTATATGTTTTTGGAATCAGAAACCGACAAGGAATAAGATGAAAGTGTTTTTAAATTGATTTCCACAATTTAATTTTGATTATAATTTTTATATTTTTAATTTTCAGAGCTTGTTTTTAATCCAAATATAACATATTTATATGTTTTTAGAATCAGAAAATGATGGAGAATAAGATGAACGTAAATTTGGATCGTTTTATAAAAAAAATGTTGTTTTTACAATTTTCAGATTTTTAATGACCATAGTCATTAATTAATTTTTAAGCCACCAAGCTGAAATGCAATACCGAAGTCCGGCCTTTGTCGAAGATTGCTGGGCCAAAATTTCAATCAATTTGATTGAAAAATGAGGGTGTGACAGTGCCGCCTCAACTTTTACAAACATCCGGATATGACGTCATCAAAGGTATTTATCGAAGAAAAAAACGTTCGGGGATATCATTCCCAGGAACTCTCATGTAAAATTTCATAAAGATCGGTCCAGTAGTTTGGTCTGAATCGCTCTACACGCATGCACACACACATGCACGCACGCACACACTCACACACACACATACACCACGACCCTCGTTTCGATTCCCCCTCTATGTTAAAACATTTAGTCAAAACTTGACTAAATGTAAAAACAAGTCCGAAAACTCATACATTACTTGCTAATCCAAGCGGAACCATTGTTTGCTGTTGCTATTGCTAGCCGTGAAAATGTTCAGTCGATCGTAACAAAGACATCACAGAATATGGATCGATCGTAACGAAGACCCAAACTGTCCCTGTGTCTTAATTCAACAAAAAAACAACCAGCGTGCTTCAACGAACTTTTTCAGTCCAGACAAATGCTTAAAATATGAAAGGAAACATATTCTTTGCTACTAGCTATAACACAGCGAATAAGTAAATAACTTGAAGAATTTTGAGTCGATTGTAACTTTGTGGCGATCGTAACGCTCATCAAACAGGGGACATGAAACGAAAACTTACCTTCCCTGCGAAAGTCGGCCATCCCTGTAGCAAAATGGAGTCCAACTGCGTGCGTGTAACGTTTTTACTATTTATAACAGCAGCCCCGATACTTCCGCGGTCATTTAAAATAAGTTATTGAATATTGAGCGATCGTAACAAAAAGACATGAAAATTGCATTCAACCTAAAAACGTCTCAAAACTACTTAAAATACTTTTATTTTAAATCAATTGTTTGCAAATCAAATAAAACTTTTGATTTACTGCTGCTTACAACTTTCGGTTGCGATAATGACGTTCGTAGATTCGAAAATCGAGGGACGTATCGTGAGTTCGCTGGAGACACAGGGAGTTACGATCGATATGGATGTTTTTGACGTCAAATATTTTGCCAATAAACATCTTTTTTTTCGTAGACATCATCTTTTTGTGGTAATTTAGGGTACATTTATCAATATTATGGGCACTGTTTCTAACTTGCCGACGGAGATTTCTGGACCGCGGACGAACAAAACACCATGTACGGAATGTCCCACTTTTAAGTCGCCGGATTTGCTCGCTTCGGCTAACATTTTAATTTTTTTCATGTAGGTGTAATGCATGCAAGCTTCTGAAACTGTCTGTGCTATGCCAACGTGTAGTTGGGAAGTTAAGAGTAGAAATAATTAGTATTTAGTGTAGGAGGAGGGTTGGGGGTGGGTAGGGAGGGGGTGGGTATGGTTTACTTTGAGCAGGTCGGTTTCAGTTTTAATAAACAATTTTAGAGAATTGTGTATTTTATATTTGAGTCTTTCGTGTTTTAGACATTGATGCATTTAATAGTTTTAACGAGTTGCCTTTTGTTTTATCATTCTGGTGTTTATCTAGCTGTGCTGTGTATTTTATAAGAAGTTTTTAAAAGTTCGAAGTTATTTTTAGCATATAGGTTTGTTTGGTTAAACATGTATTACGTTATTATTAAGATTCATGCTTTGTTAGCACTAAGCAGTTGTTTTAATCAGTCTGGTTTTCTCTTGTTTTCATCTTATGAACATTTTAAATGTTAGACTAACTTATTGTTTTGTACAGAATAACAACTGTGTGAATGGTGCTATACTGAATGAAAGAGTGTGACATGAAGTTCTTGTACATCATTGTAAAGAGTGTGAATGACGTTTTAGTTTAGATGTCAAGCGCTTAGAGCAGGCCTTTTTAACGAAAGTTTTTGATTTAGCGCTATATAAATGTTCTTATTATTATTATTATTATTATTATTATGTCTTTAACATACATGCTTTCAAACTGTTCAGTGCTTTTTGCGAGTGAAAGTGCGGTTGATGAACAGGAATGCATGAACATGTCGGCTCTTTCGGCAGACCACATTTTGGCACAGGCTCATATACGACTTGTGTCTGTCTGTGTGTGTGTGTGTGTGTGTGTGTGTGTTCGCGATGCACGGCCAAAGTTCTCGATGGATCTGCTTCAAATTTGGTGGGCATATTCAGGTAGACCCCGGACACAACCTGGTCGATGAGAATTTTCAACACGTGCTCTCAGCGCGCAGCGCTAAACCGATTTTGGTTCCACCTCAGCTACCCGGGCCCCCATACCGACACACAAAAGCCGCTACACCACATCACAACGCCAAAGTTCTCGGTGGATCTTTTTCAAATTTGGACACCGTATTCAGCTACACCCCGGACACAATATCATCGATGAGATATTTCAACACGTGCTCTCAGCGCGCAGCGCTGAACCGATTTTGGTTTTTGTGTTCATTTCACCATTACAAGTAACTCTTCCTTATCTTCTCCAGTGTTTTGCGTTTATCTCCCTTCCTTCGTGTGGCTTCAATCCATATTCCCGTTTCTAAGTTACTATTTTTAGAATGTCACTGCGCTGTCCAGAACGCTTCCCTTGCACCCGTAAGTTGTTCTTACTGTCAAAGTGAAAAGGTCGAATCAATTTATAGCCACGCGAAAAATACACTGTCACCTATCTCTATATATTTATAGATATAGATATACATATATATATATACGGCTTCTGTGTGTGTGTGTGTGTTTGTGTGTGTGTGTGGGCAAAAACCTGTGGATTGTAGAGTTCTGTTTGTGATGGGGTCTAGCGGTTTTTATCTGTCTGTATGTTCTGGCATTTGAGAAGCCACAACAGATAATATAGGGCTAAGAAATAAGCTCTAAAATTCTCAAACCCGTTTGACAGGACTTCGCCTTCAAAGGTGATTGTGGTAAACCGCCACGCTGTCTGTCTCTGTCTCGCGATTCACCCCGGCGAAGCCGGGTATTCCTCTAGATTATTTATATGTATAGATGGTGGGACAATTTTAGATCTGGTTTTAAGTTTGTTTCTGGAGTTGTAAGTATGAGTGTGTTCTGGGGTGCTAGATTTTTTGTTTGTCTGAGTGAATAAAACTGCATCTATATGAGCAAATCCAAAAACAAAGAGACTGCCAACGTTCCAAAATTCAGAATAAAAAAACAAGAAAGGTAGGTTGTCGCTTGCGGCTTCGTGGCAGGCGGAAGAAAAAATCAGCCAGATAAGTTTTCGTTATTAATTGTTTGTCTGTGCACTTAAAAGACCGTTGGGTCGATATATTTGTGAATGTATTGTTTTGTCAATAACAAATGTTCCAACAACCTACCTTTCTTGTTTTTTGATTCTGCATCTATATACCGTACTTTCCGGGTCATAAGGCGCGACTTTTTTCCTCAAGTTTGACCCCTGCGTCTTGTATAACGAAGCGCCTAATCCGTGTATGAAATACGAAAAAAATCAAAGAGACCGCTTGAGTACCAGTCAAACAACTTGTGATAATGCATGTGTCAGCTACTAGGTACTGCCCTGCCTTTGATCTGGCCGCACACACAGATTTCCACTCTGTTAAACTCGGTCACTGACCGGTCACTGACCCCGGTGCAGGAAGTGTTTCCTCTCAGATATGACAGGGGAACCACCTCGCAAAAACTGGGTCATTGACCCCTGGGAAGAAGGTCATGTCTATAAACAAGGCCACCCAGCTATCACAATGCCTTTGATCTGGCCGCACACACAGAGCACACATATTTTCACTCAGTTAAAGTCGGTCACTGACCGGTCACTGACCCCGGTGCAGGAAGTGTTTCCTCTCTCAGATATGACAGGGGAACCACCTCTCATGGCAAAAACTGGGTCATTTTGGTGCGCCCTATCGGCCCCCTGCGTCCAATGGGTGACTGGATTACATATTTTTTTTTAAAAGAAGGGGGTGCGTCTTGTATAACGAAGCGCCTTGTCACCCGGAAAGTACGGTATGTATTCCTTGAAGTGGCCACCTTCTCAGTTTTGGTGTTAGCCTGAACAGTACAGTCTGAAGTTAGTAAGCTTCATGTGACATATTTCAACGTTGTCTTCTTGGCTGTGGCTTTTCAATGTGTTCATGTGTGAATGAGAAATTGTGTGTGTGTGTGTGTGTACGCAGGTACAGGCAGCTTTTCTGCCACAGTGTTTTCATGTGGGGACTGTATCAGTGTGTGTTCTTGCCAGGATGTTATTGTTAATTTACTTACACTCAGACCTCTGCTGTATTGTGCAGGGGGCAACATGTTCTGCATCAAGATCTGGAACAAATCCAGCGCGCCCTACTTGCAGGCTCTCCACTTCTCCTTTGCTGTTGGTGCATTTCTTGCCCCCCTGTTAGCTCGCCCCTTCCTCGTTGGCCAAGGACACACCGGTGACACTGTGACGGTTCCCCTACGCTTTGTGTTCGGTGCCCTGACCCTTTGTTTTCGGTTCCCACTCGGTTCCCACACGCCAAAATTCGCGGACAAAACATCCATTTATGGTAGTATTACGCAATGTTGCTCTCTGAGAATGGTCTTGTTAGATCTGTGAGTGTTTACACTACATGCCTAGGTGCTGTTGGATTGAAGGTTTTTGATATTTTAGCCGTTATTAGGTAGAATGCCTTCCACTTTACTGCAAAACTGCATAATTCGTAGCATCGGCAAGAAATATCCTACCAAAAAATGCCTGCTTGGAACTGTCGTTGGTCCAGCAAAAAGTTCAACATGTCTGTAGCAGACAGCCCAAGTTTCAAGATTGTAGGGCCATCCAAACAGCCGTAATAATAAAAACAACAAAAGTAGTCAGTGAAATTGGCTGTGTTCGGTCCCCACACACTTTTGTGACGTAGGCGTGACGGTTCCCATAATTTATTGTGTCGGTCCCCACTTTCTGTGTCGGACCCCACTTTCGACCTAATTTCTCTGTGACGGACCCCACAACCAGCCTATTTTGTGTCGGTCCCCACACCTTCTTGGATTTATGACTTGCCGGTTATTTGTATCATTGTATTCATTGAATCTAATTGTCTCGGAGTTATTTTTCAGCAAAAACCGGCAAGGCAGCACCTTTTGTGATACCAAGTAAGTCAGATGACATCAGTATGTGTGTGTATGTGTGTGTGAGAGAGAGAGAGAGAGAGAGAGAGAGAGAGAGAGAGAGAGAGAGAGAGAGAGAGAGAGAGAGAGAGACTAACTTTATTAGTTTATGCCACAAATAATATATAACATTATTTATCTCTGGGACGGTTCCCAGTATACCAGCAAATTATGTGTTGATCCACCCACACCTTCTTGAACTGGCCTTCCCAATATCTACTCTTAGTCTTACGGCCTTGGAGATATGCAATTTGGCACATTTTTAAAATAAAAGATCCACCTATCGTATGTGAGATTCAGTTTTCAGAGCAAAATGCTGCCCAGGGACTTCTAGTGGTGATTGAAAAAAAAGAGTACTTGCCTGTGTCAAGTATGTGTCTTTATCCACGCTTGTTGTAAGAGGCAACTTTTCCCAGCTCCTTGTGTTCATGACTGCTTTCTCTTAAAATTAATTACTTTATGACAGTCAGAATACAATGGAACAAGGCTACATAAACCCTGACAGCCTACGACAACGGCCCGACTAAGGCTCAACACCGCGCCAATAAATTCAGCATTGGGCCAATGTTGGGCCATGATTGCTCCGTTTTCGTAGGCTATCAGGGTCAAAGATACATATTGGTAAACTAGTAAAATACATGTTCAGCATCATCAGCAATACCACAAAAGGATTAAAACAAGAAATTCCTCCGATAGGAACTACACCCCCGTCAAAGGGAAATAACCTTCTCAGTTGGTGGCAGTGAGAATGGTTATTTCCCTTTGACCAACGGGGGGGGGGGGGGGTCCGTCTATACCAGGCCTTGTATAATTTTAATCCACCAATAACTCCCTAACCGTGTGTTTGACTGGTCCCAATTTTTGTAAGGACCGTCTCAGAAATGTATAGAACCTGTTCACCAAGTTTGGTGACGATCGGTCCGTTCATTCTTGAGATCTACTTGCGAACACAAACACATCGAGTGAAACCTATACACACCCCTATACCGGGGGTGTAAAAATCCTATTAGCTGTATGTCAGCGGCACAATGCAACCAGAACCAGCGTTTATGTGGAGTGATCGGGTGCTGGTCACTACCGCGAGCGTCACTACCGCGAGTACCACTACCGCGTCTCACACTAAAGTTGTGTTTCCGTACCCGCGATAGCGTTTTTCCAGCGGTGCGACGAAAATCAAGCACATAGAAAATGACCAGGAGTGTTTCCACACGCGCGACGCGTTAGCGGCGCGACAAGCGGCAAGCGACGCGATTTTTTTGAAAGGGTCCTGGAGCGATTTTTTCGCGTTGTCGCGCGGCAACGCGGGAGTTTACAGATTTTACCGCATGTTTAAAACGCAAGTACGGAAACACGTCACGCGTTTGCGCGCGTTTTCTTTTGTCGCTGCCGCTGTCGCGGGTACGGAAACAGAACTTACCGCGAGTACGACACTACCGCGAGTACGACACTACCGCGAGTATAACACTACCGCGTGTCACACTACCGCGAGTATAACATTACCGCGTGTCATTTTATGACTTCCATGGCTGAAGGCAAAGGTTGAAATGTTTCCTTGAAATATAAAACAAAAAGGCCTGGGCTCGTATTCTTGAAAAAGCTGCAAAATTGTGTCCTTTAAAGTCAAACTGTCGTTTAACTACCGTCCGGTATTTATTTTTACTGCCCAGTAATTATTTATTTTTCCCCGGTATTAATGTGTGTCTGGCGGAAGGTCGGCAGCTACCAGAATTGGTTATTTTTAGAATTGGAGATTCCTCATGCTTGCTCCTCTCTACAAACAATATTTGAACAAGATTTATTCTTGAAAAAGCTGCAACTCATATACTGGCCTGTAAAACTCAACTGCTAAGTGTTATTTTTGAAACACCGGTAAGTCCTTACCGGGTTGTCTCCGAGCTGTAAAGTTAGAGGACCCCTCCCCCTCCTGTAAAGTCGCTACCTGTCAGTAACTTCACCAACACTGTCCATTAAAACCGTCAAGTTCGAATAAATCTTGTTCAAATATTGTTTGTAGATTTATGTCCCTCATGGACACACATTGGTGTCATTTAAGCACCGATGCATTGCGGTCAAATACGAGCTTCTGCTCGCGAAAGATTTCAACCGATGCTCGATCATAACGGCGTGTTGCAAAAGCGTGCTTGCGTCTTGTTTAATGCATTACAGTGGCGAGGATTTGGTGTCTGATTCCGTAGCCGAACGGTTGTCGAATTCGCTTGATGCGCAATTGAGTCGAGTACGAATCGCCATCAGGCCTTACTTTTTTTTTTTTTACTCTTTGTCGTTAATTTTGTTTGTTTTTGTTTATTTTCTTCGTGTTCATAAGAGTACGTTGTAATATCAAAATGGATTTAAAAAATTAATTTTAGGCGAGAATGAGTTTTTTTTAAAAATTGATGGTTAACATGATATTACCGTTAACTACCTTGTATACGCCCACCCACCCTATGTACCAGTTTTGCCCAAAAGTGGGGGGTGGGCGTTTACTAGGTACTATACCCTTGGCAGGAGCGGGTCCTTAGCTAGAAAAACGATATTTTGGTCATTTGTCATAGAAGTGTTCAAAGGATGCGTTATTGCACAAAACTCCCCCCACACACACACACACACACACACACACACACACACACACACACACTAACACTAACACTAACACACAAAATCAACCTCTTCAGACATCACTTCCCGCCAAAGATGAAGCTTTGAAGATGAAGACCATTGTTGGAGCAGTCCGCGGTACAAGCCATCAACAACTGTACGACGAGTCAGGCTTTATTTCACTTTAAGAGAGGCGTAAACGTTCAAAATTGGTATTATTTCACAAGATTGTACACCGTAAGGTGCTTAACTACTTACTTGCGATATTGCCACCATTAATATCAACTAATAATCCGTATCGCCAGCGCAGACCTTTAGATAGGAAAGTTCCATCGTTTAACACTGAATTATACAAAAACTTATTTCTCCCATCTACAACACAACTCTGGAATTCTTTACCAGACTACATAAAACTTAGTAAGTCCCTCAAGCACTTTTTGTCAAAAAACGATTTAAGTCTGCCGTGTTATTGGTATTCTGGAGATCGCATATCACAAACAATTCACTGTAAGCTTAGGCTATGTATAAGTCATCTTAATAACGATCTAGTGAGACGACACGTTGCTACAGATGCAACTTGTGACTGCGGATTTCCGTCCGAAACCGTAAAACACTTCCTATTGGATTGTCCAAATTATCGCGAAGCACGTCAAGAAACCATACATACTCTCCCTAACCACAGTATTCACCTCCCCCACCTTCTAAATGGAGACAGACAGTATTCTCTAGATTTGAACAGGAACATTTTTTCAAGAGTACACTCGTTCATTGAACGTTCAGGCCGCTTTGGGCAAACCAGAATCAATGCTCCACAAGCCGGACAACAACTTTAATTTCTGCACAACTCCTACCCATCCCTCTTCTTTTTATTCCTTTTCTTCCCCTCCTTCCTTCCTCTTACTGTCTTTCTTTATAATGATTATGCAACGTTTATTATGTTATGATAATTTTGGATGATTAATGAGATGAGGATGATTATAATGATGATGCTTTGGATTTCCAATTTGGTTTATTTAGACAAATTGTTCAGCCGTTACCGCCTTACGTTATAATATCCATGCAGGAACACCACTATAAGCTTCTAGCTTGTTGCTGTTACCTGTGTCTTTTGTATACATGTCATGATTGTAACATTTGTTGAAATAAACTTATGAAGCTTTCGTTTCTTCTTTTTCCTCCCAGTCAAAAATGTATTGCGATTCTCTAGCCACTCCAGAAACCTTTTTCTGTCCAATCCCCGAAGCATGTCTAAGGAAAGGAAACAATTGAAAAACAACAATAACAGCAGACTGAATAATCTTTATTTATTTTCCTTGTCTACTAGTCCACTGGTCGAAACTGGGGGGTGGGCGTTTACTAGGTACTATACCATGTACACCTGCATGCAACTGAGGTTTATAAAAAAAATAAAAATAAAATCTCCCCGTGTTTTTATTTCATTCAGTTTGTTTGGGTTGTTGCTATTGACTTTGAAACTGACACACCGGCGAAAACGCCGGTAACGCGTGCGCAGAGAAGAGCAAGCATCGGGAATCTTCAATTCTAAAAATAACCAACTGGTAGCTGCCGACCTTCCGCTAGACACACATGAATACCGGGGAAAAATAAATAATTACTGGGCAGTAAAAATAAATACCGGGCGGTAGTTAAACGACAGTTTGACTTTGAAGGACACAATGTTGCAGCTTTTTAGCCAGCGTGTCAGTTTCAAAGTCAATAGCAACTACCCAAACAAACTGAATGAAATAAAAACACAGGGAGACCCTTTTTATTTATTTTTTATTTTTTTGTTTTTAATCTCAGTTGCATGCAGGTGGCTGCTACCGCATTTTAGGTGGGTTTTTTTTCTCTCTCACCTTTGTTTTTTTAAGCGGGAAGCATCCTTCTTCATGGTTATTTATTTAAATTTTTTAATCCAAATGTTTACATGTTAAAGTTAACAAACTTTATCAATAAACGAATATCATGTCAACCAAAGATTTTAAAAAACAACAACATTGCAGCCTAAAAAAATTTTTTTTAAATCAATTTTGCTATTATAACGTACTCTTTTGCACATGAAGAAAATAAACAAAAAACAAAAAAACCAAAGAATAAAAAAAAAAATTACGGGCACTTGGAGATTTGAACTCGACTCAATTACGCATCAGGCGAACGAGAGAACCGTTCGACCACGGAAACAGTTGAAAATAACCGGACACTGTAATGCATTAAAGAAGACGCTAGCACGCTTTCACCACAAGCCGGTATGATCGAGCATCGGTTGAAATCTTTCGCGAGCGGTATCTCGTATTTGTCCGCAATGCATTGGTGCTTAAATGACACCAATGTGTGTCCAGTGAGGGACATAAATCTACAAACAATATTTTAACAAGATTTATTCAAAATTGACGGTTTTAGAGGAGGGGGATGGGTCCTCCAACTTTACAGCTCGGAGACACCCAGGTAAGTCTTTCCCGGAGTTTCATGAATAACACTTAGCGGACTTATCGAGCGGAAGTGGTTTTACAGGCCGGTATATGAGTTGCAGCTGTTTCAAGAATACGAGCCCTGGTCTGTTCTCTGAACACTAATTCAATGTTTGTCATGCTAACCAAGAACTCAAAACGATCAGAACACACTATCAGAATACATATAGAATGGGTTGCTTCCAATCAAAGCCGTTAGAACACAAACTCACAAGAAGTAAGTTTGCATGCGTTCTCTCTACGGTTATGGTACTCGCGGTTGTGGTACGCGCGGTAGTGTGACACGCGGCAGTGTTATACTCGCGGTAGTGTCGTACTCGCGGTAGTGTGACACGCGGTAGTGTTACACGCGGTAGTGTCGTACTCGCCGTAGTGTGACACGCGGTAGTGACGCTCGTGGTAGTGTCGCATAACCGGAGTCAGTGATCTGGAAAGGTGTCAATCTCTCTCTCTCTCTCTCACTCTCTCTCTCTCTCACACATACACACACACACACACACACACACACACACACACACACACACACACACACACACACACACACACACACACACACACACACACATACTGATGTCATCTGACTTACTTGGTATCACAAAAGGTGCTGCCTTGCCGGTTTTTGCTGAAAAATAACTCCGAGACAATTAGATTCAATGAATACAATGATACAAGTAACCGGCAAGTCATAAATCCAAGAAGGTGTGGGGACCGACACAAAATAGGCTGGTTGTGGGGTCCGTCACAGAGAAATTAGGTCGAAAGTGGGGTCCGACACAGAAAGTGGGGACCGACACAATGAATTATGGGAACCGTCACGCCTACGTCACAAAAGTGTGTGGGGACCGAACACAGCCAATTTCACTGACTACTTTTGTTGTTTTTATTATTACGGCTGTTTGGATGGCCCTACAATCTTGAAACTTGGGCTGTCTGCTACAGACATGTTGAACTTTTTGCTGGACCAACGACAGTTCCAAGCAGGCATTTTTTGGTAGGATATTTCTTGCCGATGCTACGAATTATGCAGTTTTGCAGTAAAGTGGAAGGCATTCTACCTAATAACGGCTAAAATATCCAAAACCTTCAATCCAACAGCACCTAGGCATGTAGTGTAAACACTCACAGATCTAACAAGACCATTCTCAGAGAGCAACATTGCGTAATACTACCATAAATGGATGTTTTGTCCGCGAATTTTGGCGTGTGGGAACCGAGTGGGAACCGAACACAAAGGGTCAGGGCACCGAACACAAAGCGTAGGGGAACCGTCACAGTGTCACCGGTGTGAAGGAGCTTTGGGCCCCAACAGCACCGTTTTCTCCGTTCAACCCATAGTGCCCGCTTTCTCTGATTTAGGGGGCTCTCAAAACAATGATCGACATGCACGCAGTGCTGAAGCCTTGTGGTGGACAGAAAGATGGAATGACAGAGTGGTACGAGAGGTTGGTAACGAGACAGGCGACGGGGTAACACAGAGTCCAGAAGTTGCTGGGAGCGGCATGAACACTACAACGAGTGGGCTGAACAGTACTGATGCAGTGTCTGCACTAGAAACTACTACCGTCCCAAGACAAAGTAAACCGTCTGCAAGTGATGGCAAGCATTTGAACAAAGAGTATGCTAATGGAGTTAAAGCAAAAGAAACCCTGACGGAACACAAACAGGTCCCTGCCAGACTTGCTTGACATGACCTCATTTACATGATATACACACACCTGTGATTTGAACAATTATTATCTCACGGGTGTCTCTCTCACGTATGTAGGATAAAAATACTTTATCCTACATACATGTGTTAGTGGTACTGTTTGTGTGTGAGTGTGTGTGTGTGTGTGTGTGTGTGTCAGGGCCGGATTAGGCTAAGAGGAGGGGGGGGGGGGGTTGCCAGTAGTGGTCCAGGGGGATGTTCCCCCTGGCGGGGTCAAGGGGCAGAGCGCCTTATGGGGGGTCAGGGGGCCCTGCCTGAAGCTGATGGGTAGGTCATATTCTGAGATAGGAAAATGGTCGCTCCTTGCATGAAACGGCATAAAATAAACAATACTAAAAAATGTTTTAAGTAAGTGAGGTACATGTACATGTTTAGGCTAGGGGGGGGGGGGGGGGGAGTTACGCAACCCCCATAGTCCGGCCCTGGTGTGTGTGTGTGTGTGTGTGTGTGTGTGTGTGTGTGTGTGTGTGTGTGTGTGTGTGTGTGTGCTAACAATGATGACAATAACATCAGGTATAAATGCAGTGCATACGTGAAGTTTCGAACTGTCACACACAAACTCACAAAAATGTACTCACAGATGAGTAAGAACGATACACACACACACAAACACACACACACACACAGAAATGCACTCTCACTGGCGGTTTGCATTTGAATAACGACATCCAATAAAGTCTATCAATTAGGTTATTCCTTTCTAAGCTCTCTGTCTCTGACGGATTGCATTTGAATAATGACATCCGACGGGCGCAGATGGCTAGTGGTAAGACGCCGGCCTTCCAAGCGAGAGGTCGTGGGTTCGAATCCCGGCCGCTGCCGCCTGGTGGGTTAAAGGTGAAGATTTTTCCAATCTCCCAGGTCAACTTATGTGCAGACCTGCCAGTGCATTCGTGTGTACACGCAAGCACAAGACCAGGTGCGCACGGTAAATATCCTGTAATCTATGTCAGAGTCCGTTGGGTCATGGAAACACGAAAATACCCAGCATGCTTCCTCCGAAAGCGGCGTATGGCTGCTTTAATGGCGGGGTAAAAACAGTTATACACGTAAAAATCCACTCGTGCAATAACCACGAGTGAACGTGGGAGTGTCACCAATAAAGTCTACCAATTACGTAATTCCTTTCTAAGCTTTCTGTCGGTGCGTCCCGCTAGCGCTACGTGTCATTTGTGCTACGTATCGTTTGCGCTATTTTCTGTAGTGCTATCGACACAAATTGCCAAAAACAGTAGTGCTATCGGCACGTAGTGCTATTGCCACAATTCACACATGCCATTATCACTACGTCTCAATAGAACTACGTGTCGTTATCACTATTTTTGAAAAACCAATGTACTGTAGCGCTACGTGTCGATAGCGCTACGTGTCGATAGCACTATGCTAGGCCTACTACATGTTCAAACGGCAGACACTTCCCTTTGTGTGTGCGTGTGAGTGTGTATATATATACTGTCTGCATGGCTGTCTGACGGATCTGTATGTCTGTCTGTCTGTCTCTCTCTCTGTGTCTCTGTCTCTCTCTCTGTCTGTCTCTCTGTCTCGCTCTCTCTGTCTCTCTCTCTTTTTTCACCACGTATTTATTTCATGATTGTTGTTGGTGTGTGTTTTTTATATTTAGTCAAGTTTTGACTAAATGTTTTAACATAGAGGGGGGAATCGAGACGAGGGTCGTGGTGTATGTGTGTGTGTGTGTGTGTAGAGCGATTCAGACTAAACTACTGGGCTGATCTTTATGAAATTTGACATGAGAGTTCCTGGGTATGATATCCCCGGAGTTTTTTTCTTTTTTTCGATAAATACCTTTGATGACGTCATATCCGGCTTTTTGTAAAAGTTGAGGCGGCACTGTCACACCCTCATTTTTCAATTAAATTGATTGAAATTTTGGCATATTAATCTTCGACGAAGGCCGGGGTTTGGTATTGCATTTCAGCTTGGTGGCTTAAAAACTAATGAGTGATTTTGGTCATTAAAAATCGGAAACTTGTAATTAAAATTATTTTTTTATTAAACGATCCAAAAACAATTTCATCTTATTCTTCATCATTTTCTGATTCCAAAAACATATACATATGTTATATTTGGATTAAAAACAATCTTTGAAAATTAAAAATATAAAAAATTATGATCAAAATTAAATTTCCGAAAACGATTCAAAAACTATTTCATCTTATTCCTTGTTGGTTCCTGATTCCAAAAACATATAGATATGATATGTTTGGATTAAAAACACGCTCAGAAAGTTAAAACGAAGAGAGGTACAGTAAAGCGTGCTATGAAGCACAGCGCAACCGCTGCCGCGCCAAACAGGCTCGTCACTTTCACTGCCTTTTGCACTAGCGGCGGACAACGTTCAGTTTCATTCTGTGAGTTCCACAGCTTGACTAAATGTAGTAATTTCGCCTTACGCGACTTGTTTGTTTTGTTTTTTCTTTGTTCTTCCCCCATCCCCCGTGGTTTGTTTTTGAGTCTGTGGCCTTAGTACAGTATAATAAACCATTCTGAGTTCTCTCTCTTTCTCTCTCTCTCTCTCTCTTCATTACACACACACACACACACACATACGCACAAACGCATACGTACACACGGTATCGTACACACAAACTCGCACACAGAAAAACATCCGTGGATGTATATACGGTATCATGCGAGAGAGAGAGAGAGAGAGAGAGAGAGAGAGAGAGAGAGAGAGAGAGAGAGAGAACTCAGAATGGTTTATTATATTAAGGCCAGAGAGAGAGAGAGAAATCAGAATGGTTTATTATATTAAGGCCAGAGAGAGAGAGGACTCAGAACTCAGAATGGTTTATTTTATTAAGGCCAGAGAGAGAGAGAGACTGAGAGAGAGAACTCAGAACTCAGAACTTTATTGCATAAGGATAAAGGTTTTAGGCTTAGCCGAATCGTCCAACCTGTCCTTGAAACATACTACAGAGAATAATTGTAAACGAAAGCAAAGACTGCGCACATACACACACACCCTCGTATACACACACACACTTACACACAAGCTCACACACACTTACACACACACACACACACACACACACACACACATGCACACATATACACACACACATGCTCGCACTCGCATACCTACACACATGCACATGCTATCATTTCATATCTAAAAGGAACAGTATCTAATCAAAGTATTAAACTAGTAAAACATCAAAATAATGATCGAGTATAAACATAAAAAACAAAGCACTTAAGAGCATTGCATGCATTATCCGAGTACACAATGGAAACTAGACATCAGGGGCAGTTTATAGTGTGATCAAATGTGTGTGCAACTGCCTTTTAAAGGCCTTTAATGATGCGGATCGTTTGATTTCTATTGGCAAATAATTCCACAGAGATGATCCTGAAAAAAGAGAGAGAGAGAGAGAGAGAGAGAGCCGCGGGGGTGGGGGGGGGGGGTGGGGCAGAGAGAGAGAGACAGAGTGAGTGAGTGAGCAAGAGAGAGAGAGAGAGAGAGAGAGGGGGGCAGAGAGTGAGCGAGCGAGTGAGCGAGCGAGTGAGCAAGAGAGAGAGAGAGAAACACACACACACACACACACACACTGAAACAGACACACACACGCACACATACACAGACATACATATACACACACAAACCAGAAGGAGTGATAGCGAGAGAAAAAATGAGAAAGATAAAGTCGTCAGTAAGTAGTGGTATTGACACGTAGCGATAATGACACGTAGCGCTAAAAGATGTAGTGCTGTCGACACGTAGTGATAAAGAACGAATGATAGCGACTCATAGACAAATTATTTGTACCACTAATCAACGTAGTGATAGCGGTATGTAGCACAAATGACACGTAGGACAAATGACACGTAGCACAAATGACATGTAGCGCCAGCGATACGCACCCGTTGTAATCCAACTCTTCATTTGTTTCAGGAAAGCACGTCCTTACAAATGAACATTACAACTCTCTGATACAAAGACATAGTGTACAGGAACATTCCGATAATTGAGTGGGACAGGATTAAACAAATTCCCATGGCTGCAGTGAGGAAATACACGGTTTTTCTGGCATTGACTTTAATAGCTTTCACACAGCCAGTATATGAGAGATAATGGTCTTCTTGGTGACCTTCATGCCCAAGCACGTGGAGCTGGTTGCCAGCAGGACAATGTGTCACTGAACAATATCAGAGACTTCGGAGTGCAGGACCAGGGCAAATAACCTCATGACAATTCCAAGAATATATTATCTTGATACGCAAGCTCAAGAGTAAGTTGTAGATAAGCTTTGCCATGATATTTATGCTGATGCAGTTTAAAAGTGTGCGTGTGTGTGAGAGAGAGGATTGCACAAGATCTCCTTCAGGGACAACTACACCAACAACAAATACACGGTCATTTTTATCTGTTTGACTTCTTTAAACAATTATACATGGAGTAAATATGATGTGTTAGTTTTAATGAGTGTGTGTGGTGTGTGTGCGTGTGCGTGTGACGGAGTGATTTGAGGTTGTGTTACTGTTTGTCGATTTCTTACGGGAGCCTTGAAGGCTTCGCCTCTTGTATTGGTTATAGTGTTAGTTAGTGTTAGCAGCAAGAGTTTAATGATAGAATAGTTGTCTCCCTTGAAATAGACCAAAGAAACTATGTGAGACTTGTTGACAGTTGTCAGTTGTTTAGTGTTAATAAACTTTGTAAAGGTTAACGTTTTGGTTGTAAGTTTTTGTAGGTTAGTTTTAATCTTAAAACACTTTCATCTCTTTCTATTCATTTATTTTTCACTCTTTGACTTTGTCTCAAATACACACTCAACAAGTATACATACACACTAATTCATATACACACAGATTGGGCAGACACGCACTTACATACTCAACTATAATACATAGTCAATAACAATAACACTTTTATTTTATAATAGTGGTAGTCCAACCGCTATAATTATTTCAATGAAGAACCATAAAATGCTCCGAGAAATTATAATTTTGCCTGCCTTAACAACAAAAAAGCAGGTCTTTTCTGTATCGGTTTGCTAAATGTCTACATTTCTGTACAAATTAAATCTTCAAAGGGCACAGTAGCATAAACTTGAAAGTTTCAACGTTCACTTCCGGAATGTGAATTGTCTGTGTAAAGCTGTGGCGCATTTTCCTCCTTCTGGTGTCGCCCAAGAGCCTGCAAAAAACAGACGTTTGAAAATGATAATAATTATAGTGATCAACATTAAAAGCAAAACAGATTTTTCACACACACACAGCATCACATCCCTCCCAGCTAGTCTATTTCAACACATAGACTTACAGTCAAATATTGAATAGACGTAAATACCGCGGAGCTAACCTGTTTCCATTCATACAGATTTGTCACCGTGTCTGTACAGCGACGGAACCAACGTGATTGTCTCCCTTGACACGGACTTTTCACGAGGTGATGTCAACATAGAACAATATAGCTATTCTGATGAACACATGGGGGAATTCGGGGGTTGTGATTGGATGGTCTCTTCCGATCATCAAAGCATAATGCGGCGGAAGTCGGCCATTTTACTCAATATCCAAAAGCATATTGTCAATAACAAAGACGCATGGTTCCGGTTTCTTCCACGTGTATAAAGTACACGCATACCTCGCCAGGTTTGTTTCTGTGACTAGTCGACAGACGATGCCATTTGCTTTGTGTGTGTGTTTTTGTTGTTGCTTACTGTACATGACATACATTACGTGTAAAATCCAGTTCTTTGACAGGCAACAAACCTTGCAAATTTTCAGAAGCTGCAATCTGAAGCGACCTATCTCTGATTCTAGCAGACGATCTCTCCAATGTTTAACACAAAATCAGCAAACTCTCCTGTCACATAGAACGTCCATTGTATAGTGCAATGTTGAAATGAAGTTACCGGTCTGAAACATTTAGTCGTTTCTTCTGAGACAATCCTTGTTCTCTTATCATCTACAGATTAACCGCAGTCTTCACCACGCGAATTCCCAACAGAAGTCAGACTTTCGAACATACAATATACATAGGCAAGCATGATACGTCATGACGTCATATGATTCCTAGCATATTGACGTAATGCTAAACATCCCGTTATCTGTCCGTGGGTTTTTCAATGTTCGGTTATTTCCGTGGCTTCATGCGGAAAGGGAACCATCGTCTGCAATCAGCGACATGGACCATTCTGGTACTTGTTGCTGACAAAAACATGATTTTAACACAGAATTTAATGTCAGAATAGCTATATAAACACTATTGTGTTTTCATCGTAGCAATAGGGTCCGATATTTAGACTCGTCGGCATTATACTTGTCTCGTCTAAATATCGGGCCCTATTGCTACGCTGAAAACACAATAGCTGGTACTATTTAACGAACCTAATGGTCTCTCTTGAAGCGGGCTTCTCATTTATTTATTTATTTGTTTGCTTAACGCCCAGCCGACCACGAAGGGCCATATCAGGGCGGTGCTGCTTTGACATATAACGTGCGCCACACATAAGACAGAAGTCGCAGCACAGGCTTCATGTCTCACCCAGTCACATTATTCTGACACCGGACCAACCAGTCCTAGCACTTAACCCCATAATGCCAGACGCCAGGCGGAGCAGCCACTAGGTATGACCCGGCCGGGGTTCGAACCCACGACCTCCTGATCACGGGGCGGACGCCTTACCACTTGGCCAACCGTGCCGGTGGGCTTCTCATGAGTTGAGGACTATTAAGTAGCTACGTATACGGAACCAACGTGATTGTCTCCCTTGACGTCTAACTTCTCTAAGTAATGACGAACAGCGACGGAACCAACGAGATTGTCTCCCTTGACGTCTAACTTCTCTAAGTATTGACGAACAGCGACGGAACCAACGAGATTGTCTCCCTTGACACGGACTTTTCACTATGTGATGACAACTTAAACCACTACATAACCAACATTATGGTCTCTTGAAGCGGGTTAATAATGAGGTGATGAAAATCAAGTAGCTACGGAACTAACATGCATGGTTGTCTCTTTTGACACGGACTTCTTACAAAGAAATGTCCATTGAAAAAAAAACCAAAAAAAACCCCACAGAACACCTGATTGTCTTTCTTGACACGGACTTCTCACAAAGTGATAACTACTTAAAAAAACATGTACAAATTTTTTTTTTAATAATAACATAACAAACCGGATTGTCTCCCTTTGTCGCGGACTTCTTACAAGGTGATAACTACTTAATTTTGTTAATTGTTTTTTCGATAAGATAACAACGATACCAACCTGATTGTCCCCCTTTGACGCGGGCTCCTCACTGTCCGCGAAGGACGGAAACCAGGGCGGTGGCCGCACGTTTTCGGCGACCAGGCGATTCTTTGCTCTTGAGGTATTCGAATTCGTACTGCTCCATTGTCTCCATCGCTATTTCAGTTGAGTGATCAAATCGTTTATTTAACGTCACTCTGTAAAAAACATTGGCGACATTTGTCTTAGATTAAAAACACACAGAGGCGCGCACACAAACTTTTCCTTTATGTACAGTGGTTCACCACCCTCCCACCCCCCGCACACTCTCGCTCATCTAATTAAAAATGGTATTAAGAGATACTTGGATATAAAATGGTATTCTTAAAGGTTCTGATAAAAAAAATATATAGTAGCTATATGAGAAGCAATGGCGTCAGCCGCAGCAATGTCTCTTCATATCCAGGGACCAAGTGGGTGCGTGTGCACAAGTCCAGCGATAAGTTTGGGACCTTGCCACCCAAGGTCTTTATTAAAACTTAAAAGATAGCTTAATTTTTCATTTGGGGTATTTGGCAGGATATTTCTATTTGAGTTTATAAACTGAGTCAGGGGTTGAAAGTGGCATGAGTTCAAATCACACTCCAAAGTCAAATGAGCAATGGTGAGGTCGGATTGACAGGTGCATTTAAGCTCTAGAAATTGGTAGTTCCCAGCTTCTGCCCTTAGGCGGTTAATCCTTTTTATTACACGTGGGCATGCATTATAGGTGTTCATCTGTTTTGATGGGGCTTCCCGAATGAGCCAGCCAGAGCTTATAGCCGTGTGCATGTATTTGTTCCTCCATTCTCTCCAGAGAAGAGAGTCTGTAAGGCTACTGATCTCAGAAGCAGACAATGGCAGGTGGCGCCTATGCCTTGGGCAGCTTCTTTAGCGGCTTTGTCTGCTCTCTCGTTGCCAGGCACGTTCACGTGTGCTGGACACCAGACCAGGTTAATCTCGCTTCCTTTTTACATTTAGTCAAGTTTTGACTAAATGTTTTAACGTAGAGGGGGGAATCGAGACGAGGATCGTGGTGTATGTGTGTGTGTGTGTGTGTGTGTGTGTCTGTCTGTCTGTTTGTGTGTGTGTGTTGAGCGATTCAGACTAAACTACTGGACCGATCTTTATCATAGAAATTTGACATCAGTCAGAAGTGGAGAAACATTATCAGAGACAACTTTTTCAAGCACTGACAAAAGTTTTGCCCACATTTGTGAACGTTTCTGAAGCTCTGTTTACAGGACCGAAAACCAAGGTCATTTCCACGACGATACTTTAAAGTTCAGTTAATTTGTACTAACAAGTCAATCTTTTGCAGATTAGTCAGGGTATAAGGGATGCTGAGTTATCCTTTTTAATGGCACCTACCTTCACGTATACGCCATCGTGTACATTGCTACAAATATAGGTCTTGCATGGTATACAAGTATCATTTCACTTAGACATATACCAAAAATCATCCACCATCCGAAACTGAATGATTGCTGACGTTTCAAATTCTAAAATTAGAAGAAAACAAGTCGCGTAAGGCGAAAATACAACATTTAGTCAAGTAGCTGTCGAACTCACAGAATGAAACTGAACGCAATGCAACACAATAAGACCGTATACTCGCTCACGGCAAAGGCAGTGAAATTGACAAGAAGAGCGGGGTAGTAGTTGCGCTGAGAAGGATAGCACGCTTTTTACATTTAGTCAAGTTTTGACTAAATGTTTTAACAATCGAGACGAGGGTCGTGGTTTATGTACGTGTGTGTGTCTGTGTGTGTGTGTAGAGCGATTCAGACTAAACTACTGGACCGATCTTTATGAAATTTGACATGAGAGTTCCTGGGTATGATATCCTCAGACGTTTTTTTCATTTTTTTGATAAATGTCTTTGATGACGTCATATCCGGCTTTTCGTGAAAGTTGAGGCGGCACTGTCACGCTCTAATTTTTCAACCAAATTGGTTGAAATTTTGGTCAAGTAATCTCCGACGAAGCCCGGACTTCGGTATTGTATTTCAGCTTGGTGGTTTAAAAATTAATTAATGACTTTGGTCATTAAAAATCTGAAAATTGTACAAAAAAATATTTTTTTATAAAACGATCCAAATTTACGTTCATCTTATTCTCCATCATTTTCTGATTCCAAAAACATATAAATATGTTATATTTGGATTAAAAAGAAGCTCTGAAAATTAAAAATATAAAAATTATGATCAAAATTAAATGTTCAAAATCAATTTAAAAACACTTTCATCTTATTCCTTGTCGGTTCCTGATTCCAAAAACAGATAGATATGATATGTTTGGATTGAAAACACGCTCAGAAAGTTAAAACGAAGAGAGGTACAGAAAAGCGTGCTATCCTTCTCCGCGCAACTACTACCCCGCTCTTCTTGTCAATTTCACTGCCTTTGCCATGAGCGGTGGACTGACGATGCTACGAGTATACGGTCTTGCTGCGTTGCATTGCGTTCAGTTTCATTCTGTGAGTTCGACAGCTACTTGACTAAATGTTGTATTTTCGCCGTACGCGACTTGTTTGTACCTCTCTTCGTTTTAACTTTGTGAGCGTGTTTTTAATCCAAACATATCATATCTATATGTTTTTGGAATCAGGAACCGATAAGGAATAAGATGAAGGTGTTTCTAAATTGATTTCGAAAATGTAATTTTGATAATAATTTTTACATTTTTAATTTTCAGAGCTTGTTTTTAATCCAAATATAACATATTTATATGTTTTTGGAATCAGCAAATGATGGAGAATAAGATGAACGTAAATTTGGATCGTTTTATAATTTTTTTTTTTTTTTTACAATTTTCAGATTTTTATTGACCAAAATCATAAATTAATTTTTAAGCCACCAAGCTGAAATGCAATACCAAAGTCCGGGCTTCTTCGAACATTACTTAACAAAAAATTCAACCAATTTGGTTGAAAAATGAGGGCGTGACAGTGCCGCCTCAACTTTCACGAAAAGCCGGTTATGACATCATCAAAGACATTTATCAAAAAAATGAAAAAACCGTCTAGGGATATCATACCCACGAACTCTCATGTCAAATTTCATAAAGATCGGTCCAGTAGTTTACTCTGAGTCGCTCTTCACACACACACACACACACACACACACACACACACACACACACACACACACACACACACACACACACACACACACACACACACATACACCACGACCCTCGTCTCGATTTCCCCCTCTACGTTAAAACATTTAGTCAAAACTTGACTAAATGTAAAAACAACAAGTCGCGTAAGGCGAAAATACAACATTTAGTCAAGTAGCTGTCGAACTCACAGAATGAAACTGAACGCAATGCAACGCAGCAAGACCGTATACTCGTAGCATCGTCAGTCCACCGCTCACGGCAAAGACAGTGAAATTAACAAGAAGAGCGGGGTAGTAGTTGCGCTGAGAAGGATAGCACGCTTTTCTGTACCTCTCTTCGTTTTAACTTTCTGAGCGTGTTTTTAATCCTAACATATCATATCTATATGTTTTTGGAATCAGGAACCGACAAGGAATAAGATGAAAGTGTTTTTAAATTGATTTCGACAATTTAATTTTGATAATAATTTTTATATATTTAATTTTCAGAGCTTGTTTTTAATCCAAATATAACATATTTATATGTTTTTGGAATCAGCAAATGATAGAGAATAAGATCAACGTAAAATTGGATCGTTTTATAATTTTTTATTTTTTGTTTTACAATTCTGATTTTTAATGACCAAAGTCATTAATTAATTTTTGAGTCACCAAGCTGAAATGCAATACCGAAGTCCGGGCTTCGTCAAAGATTACTTGACCAAAATTTCAACCAATTTGGTTAAAAAATGAGGGCGTGACAGTGCCGCCTCAACTTTCACGAAAAGCCGGATATGACGTCATCAAAGGTATTTATCAAACAAGTCGCGTAAGGCGAAAATACAACATTTAGTCAAGTAGCTGTCGAACTCACAGAATGAAACTGAACGCAACGCAACGCAGCAAGACCGTATACTCGTAGCATCGTCACTCCACCGCCCATGGCAAAGGCAGTGCCCATGGAATTGACAAGAAGAGCGGGGTATTCGTTGCGCTGAGAAGGATAGCACGCTTTTCTGTACCTCTCTTCGTTTTAACTTTCTGAGCGTGTTTTTAATCCAAACATATCATATCTATATGTTTTTGGAATCAGGAACCGACAAGGAATAAGATGAAAGTGTTTTTAAATTGATTTCGGAAATTTAATTTTGATCATAATTGTTATATTTTTTATTTAAACATATAGTGTCCACGCCGCCATTTTGGAGTTTTTTTTGTCGAATTCGGCCGATTTGAAGAATTTGGGGAATTTAGTGTACCTTAATTAAGACGCACCTGGCCCGGTTTGCTCAATAAAGCACCACAAGTATGCTAAATAATTAATTAAACATGATTAAATTGGGGACTGCTCTCCACCATTTGAAGAATAAAATTGGCCGTCATAGACTGGTTTTCGTCGCGAGCGTGCCGTTTTCATGATGACTCAAAACAATGGCGGATGGGATGGCCGCTTTGTGACAACAAGCCCACACGTTTCAGTAAGAAATCGACTCAAGGTGGTTCAGAAAGCAGCAGACTGACTGGGAACGACACAGAATCACGAGAAAGTCATGCTCGACGCACAAAATGCAAAGTTATCAACAGCAATCAGTGGGAAAGTTGGATTGAACTGCATGAGTGTTACCGTCGTGTGGCGGTGTGCGCTGACTACCCACGACGCAGAGCTCTCTCCTGCTGCCGGGATTTGTAAGTAAAGCAAGTGTTGTGTAGACTTTGGACAGACCTAGACAAATGTTGCTGCCGTTTTTGTCTGTGTGTCTGCTGGTGTGTTGAGCGAATGAAGCATCCATCAAGCGAGTGCACGAACGTGTAGTGTGCAGGGTCGATTGAGTCCAGTTTTGGTTTGAACACGGACACGCCACGGTGTGTGTGTGTGTGTCTGTGCACTGCACAGGAGCTTGTATCAAAGTGCCGGTCGATCATTATTTACTCCTTCATCCCTACAGTCTTCTTACAACTACATACTACGCATTCGGGGATATAGCTCAGTTGGTAGCGCGCTGGATTTGTATTCAGTTGGCCGCTGTCAGCGTGAGTTCAATCCCAGGTTCGGCGGAAATTTATTTCAGAGTCAACTTTGTGTGCAGACTCTCTTCGGTGTCCGAACCCTCCCCCCGTGTACACTACATTGGGTGTGCACGTTAAAGATCCCACGATTGACAAAAGGGTCTTTCCTGGCAAAATTGCTTAGGCACAGTTAATAATTGTCTACCTATACCCGTGTGACTTGGAATAATAGGCCGTGAAAGGTAAATATGCGCCGAAATGGCTGCAATCTACTGGCCGTATAAAATTTCATCTCACACGGCATCACTGCAGAGCGCCTAGAACTGTACCCACGGAATATGCGCGATATAAGCGTCATTGATTGATTGATTGATTCGCTAGCCTAGTAAGTGCGTACATGCAGGAGTAAATAATGATCAACTGGCAGTTGGGTACAAGCTCCTGTGGTGCACTGCCACTGTCTAGAGGAGACTGAGACTGACACTGTGACAGACAGAGTAGGTAATCCCCCTAAAAATTGTTTTGAGATGGAAAAAGTAAGGTCAGTCAGCACAGTCTTTGGATGTAGTGCAACAGAAAATGTTATTTATAACTGACATTTTATAATGTCAGCGGTATGAGTTTTTCTGTGCCTAAAGTTTTTAATGTTGTGATTTTGCAGGAAAAACTATGATTGAAGCTTATTGTAAGGCTTTGTGAAAGGGTAACTTTTTAACGAAGATCACATTCTTCCTCGGACGGCGTTCATTGAAGCAAACACTAAATGCGGCAGAATCTCATTCATCCTTTCTTTTTTAACTGCCGTTTTTAAGTGTCGCTGTGCATGTTGAAAGCTTCATGGTCAGAACTGATGTTGCTGTAGAACTGTATGTAATTGGCCAGCCTTTGGTTTACACTTAGTGGTTTATATGTTGCTATTACTAAAACTATTTTTTTTAATTTTCAGGGGAAAAGCACCCGGACATCAAACATTCTTGCAATGTGTGGCAATAATGGTTTAAAATATTTCGGACAAAGCTCAAGGTGAGTTTAAATGTTCATAATTCTGATGTAAGTCAAGCTTATCTTTTATCTTGAGTAACTATCTCTGTCATGTCTCTCTCAGGCACAGAAAAGTTGCCAGGAACCGATTCCTTGAGTGTGGCCAATTGTTCCCCATTTCAAGGTTCACTTGAGCTGCAGGCAATTTTGTTGAGTGATTAAAAGTAACGGATTCTTTAAAAAGGTGTACGTTTGAGGATAAGACACTGTCAAAGTTTTGAAACAGTATTTTTCTTCTTCATGGTTTAAAAAAAACTGCAGCACCTGTGTCCAATTTCTGAAGATGCATTATTACTACAGTGGCACCCCCCTTTTACGACCTCAAACAATCTGAGAAAATTGAGTCTAAAAAAGGAACCAGTCTTAAAATGGGGGTAATTTTACAGAGGTTATGAACAGAAAATGTGAGAAAACAAGGTCTTAAAAAGAAGGGAGTTTTAAATTGGGGGGTCATAGAAGGGAGGTTCCACTGCATTAATCATGCCATGGAAATCATGATCAGTTTCCAGATGAATACAATAACAATTAAAAGCAATTTGCAGCCCAGTGTCTTATTATTGAGAGGGGTTCACTAGTCCGAGGGTTCACTAGTCCGAGGGTCCACTAGTCCGAGGGTTCACTAGTCCGAGGGTCCACTAGTCCGAGGGTTCACTAGTCCGAGGGTTCACTATAGACGCTTGAACAAAGGATATTCAATTTGATTTGTTTTTATTTGTGTGTGTATGTGTGCGTGGATGTGCGTGTGCGTGCGTGCGTGTGTTTTTCACTACTGTGGGAACCAAATCGAAGAATATTCTCATAAAAACACTGAGTTGTTTTCATTCAAAAAGATAATGTGGTGTTTTATATTTGACTGAAGAAATCTCAGACTATTTCCCCCAAGAAACTTAGTTATTTATATTTTGACTGAAGAAAGGATATTAAATTTATCAGGATACCGCCCCGACTGGACAATTACGTGATCGAACTGCCTACAGTTTTTAGTCATATTATAGAGCACCTCGGGTTTCCTTTTGACTGTGAGGGTCAATTAGTTATCCCACCGACCTGAATTATGGAGAGGATCGAGCCTGGGTTGTACTACAGCCTCACACATAATTTCATTGAAATCGGTTCTCAAACATCGGATATCTATTTGCGGACACACACACACACACACACACACACACACACACACACACACACACACACACACACACACACGGACAGACACACACACACAGAGACAGACAGACACAGTGAAACCTATACCGCCTTTTAAGGGGCGGTATAATAACTGAAAAATCAAGCGTCTATAGTGAACCCTCGGACTAGTGAACCCTCGGACTAGTGAACCCTCGGATTAGTGGGACAAACTGGAAAATCAAGCGTCTATAGTAAACCCTCGGACTAGTGAACCCTCGGACTAGTGAACCCTCGGACTAGTGAACCCTCGGACTAGTGGGACGTTCCCTTATTATTTGATCATATTCTGTCTATTTTTATCATTGCATCTTTGCTACAGAAATCCATGGTTACATCTTGACCAAAAGTCAATTATTATCAATAAACCAAACAACATGCGCACACAAAAACATACTTAATTGTCAAGAACAGTGTCTATTTTATTCCATGTAGATCTCAAATCCACAGGCACACATCCTCGCTGCACAGTTCAAAGGTGCTACACATGAAACTATTCTTGGAATTCGAGCACTTTTCAACACCTGTATATATTTGTTTTGCACAAGTTTTACTAGACCTGTGAATTCAACGCATTAATCAATACACTTTCAGGACTCTTCCCCAGACTTTATTGCTCATGTCAGCTGTTTCCATGCACAAATAGTCACCCTGTATGTATCTTTCGCTTGATATGCAAGTGTCTAAACAGAAAGAAAAAACACTAAAAACCAAACACAAAAATTCATTCAGTGAGAGTGAATGTACACACATCCTAAAAAACACGAAATGAATAGTCATTCTGTCAGTCTTTGATACTGATCCAAGACATTGATGTGACGAAGAAAGGGGTAAGTTTATTTTAGAAAGCTGAAATCTTTCAGAGGGAAATGGTGTTATCAAACACTGGTCGTTTCACATGCTCCCTGGAAATCACTGAAAGCAGACCTCTTCAACTTCAGAAGACCCTCCCTCGTCTTCTTTTTGAGGGGCTATCTAGAGATACTCCAGTGCCGAGAGTATGAAATAAATAAATATATAGCTGTCTGTCAGCGTTCTCTAGAATGAAAATGTCTCTACAAGGTGCAGAACTGTGCACATAATAAAAAAAACACCACACACACAACATATGTTCAAACACTGATCCAAATGTTGGGGGTGGGCGTTTACTAGGTACTAACGGCGCTTACAAGGTAGATTACAGTACATTAAAAAAGCAAAAAACAATATACATTATTTGTATTTTTGACAAAATTATGACATTTTACACAGATTGAGACAGTCAGTGTTCCTCAAGGTGAACAAGGACTGTCAAGGTGTGTGTAAAATGTCATATTTTGGTCAAAAATACAAATAACCTTTATGTATCGATTGGTTCTGGATAGAATTCCTTTTAATTGTTTTTTTTAATGTACAAACATGCACTATTTTGTAGTCTCAGCTGGCCGTCTAATATGGAATGTGACAGAGCATGTGTAAACCAACCCACACAGAAACGCACTTTGTTTAACACCACAATGTACTCCAATGCAGGCAACAAGGAAGAAAGTCAGTGTACTGGCCAGTTGGATCTATAATGTCATTCCTATGACCCATACACAGCAACTGCACATGGCAACTCTTACACCTTCACCCGAATAGCCAATATCTTTCCTCAATATAACTCTGAATGATGCGTATCGTTTGGCTTTATTGATCTTTCCCTCTTCTTCTTCCAGGACCTGGGCATCTTCAATCTCTTCTTTGTGTGTGGGCCAGTAGGAGCCTGCTGTCATCAAGCACCAGTGCCTTGAAGTCCTGGAGCATAAACAGAAAATCACCCATCAGTGAAGACACTTAATTCAAACTTCGAAAAGGGTTGAAAAAATTAACCAAATGCAAGAAAAAGTGTGAAAATAAAGAGTTACAAAAGAGTGTTTGTAATCTATTCAAGTACGTAATGGATTGCAAGTGTGAGTAAAAGGTGGTGGTGGGTGGGAGAGGGGGGATGGGATATACCTGTGGGCATTGGCTTTCCAGATTTTTAGCATTCTGACACACTTAGCATTCTGAAAATGTGACGTGTTCTAGTGCTCCTGACGAGCAAAAGTGTCAGTTACACATCTTTAGCTACTTGGAATGAATGCCCAGTTTACCATTGCATTGTACAGTGAAACCCTAACTTTGCCCCCCCCCCCCCCCCCCTTTTAACAAAACACAACAACATTTGTCTTAAAAGATACTACTTTCTCAGATTCCTGTTTATAACCTCTATTCTAAGACATTCTGCTTTTCTTTGATTGAGTTTGCTGTATATATACATTATAATATCTTAAAAGGGCTCCACTGTATCTCTAAATTTTTTCTCTACAAGAGGTATTGTAGCAGCATCTGTCAAGTGCTCAACCGTAAAAAGGTCAATTTGATATAATTATTCAATACTGATGTTTCAAGCTAAGCAGAACTGCTGTTTGACATGTGGTTGGAAAATGTGCTTCAGGGATTGTCTTGTTTAAAAAAAAAATTGAACAGGAAGGCAGACATCTATTTGAACTGCAAAGCAGACACAATTCAAAAACCTACACATCATTATTATGACTTCCTACATAACAGCATGATCATGGAATCTGTTAGCCAATGTGTCAGATCATAACGATCATTATGGAGGCAGAAATGATCCCCTCAATCTGTAAAATATCCTTCTTTAGAAACAGCATACAGGTGCAGCTAAAACAGAATTCATATTACAGTGGAACCCCCTTTTACGATATCCCAAAATCTGATAAAATCAGGTATTAAAAAGCAGGAAGTCTTAAAATGAAGGTGAATTTTCATAGGTTATGACCAGAAAATCTGAAAAGCAAGGTCTAAATATAGGGGAGATCTTGAATTGTAAAGGTTTTTAAAAGGGGGGGTTCACGGTACAGCACCCTAATTGTGAGGACTGTTCATTTATTTCCCTTTATGAGACACTAAAAGGTTGTGGGTACTGAAATATAACTGCACAAAATATCTTGACAAAATCTGGATGCTGAAGCTGAATTTTCATTCTTTTTCAATATTTTTTGAAACCAGGAAATACACACATTCCCTAGAATGAAAAAAAAAGCACCGGTAATGTAATTTGTGACTGAGACCTAAAAACCTCACCGTTAGTCATTATTTAGTATACCCTGTAACAAAGTCTTCGACCTCACAAATCTTGCAGAATAAAAAGGTACTTACTCGAATGATTGAGTTTGGAGGAGGCGTGGGGGTTGAGGGGGGGAAGCAGTGAGAGAAAGTACTTATAACTATAGTCCTGATTCACCTTCAAATTGTTTTTTGGGCCACCCAGACCACTATTTACACCCCCACTTACACACAATTTTACTTATTTTCTCCACACATTACATTCCTAAAACACACACACATCCACACATAACAAATACACAACACGCACTGATTTTCTTGACATTGTTCAGTTGGATGAATGTAATTTCTTCATTTTCTGTGATAGCACTCTATTGGAATTCACAAAATTACCCTTGGCTCTAACATCATAAGTCTTTTTCTTTTAACTCCTGCACACAAAGAAAGTATCTATTAATATTATAAGTATAACTAGTCCTCACTTACCTTCAAATTGTTATTCGGATCAGCCTTCCCCTTGCCCAGCAAACCAATTTCAGTTTGAGAAGACTTGGACCAGTCCTTGCCTCTGCATTAGCTCACACCTCTGCTAATTCCTCTCCCTATCCTGCCTCGATGTGCACTTTTCTCTTGAAGTTGAACGAGCAGCCTGGCCGCTTGTTGTTTTGAATGTAAAACTTCCATAGCCTGAAAATAAAGACAAATGCTTGAAAAGAATACACTATATATTAATCAATCTCCCTTACAGTTAATGAGTTATTTGTAGCAAACTTCAATCATAATCAGGAAAAGCTCACTTGAGTTTTGACAGCTGGCACACAACGTTCACGCACACAACAGTGTAGTTTGTACTCTTTTTTTCACGTGTATACAAAAATAAAATTTATATATATAAGTGATTATATCACAAGCATAATACACACACACACACACACAAACACACACATAATCACACTCATGCACACAGTGACACACACACACAGTCACATTCATGCACACAGTCACAGTGACACACACACACACAGTGATACAAGTCTCACACACACACACAACAAATGCACAAGACACTGATATCCTCGACATTGTTCAGAGGGATAAGTATAATTTCTTCTCTTTTGGGTTACTATATATTATGAGAAAAGACATAATTTTCAGAGCTCTCTATTTGTCTGAAACATGAATGCGCTTTGCTTCGAACTCTCGCACGTTTACTGTTCCCTGTGTTCGATCAGTGACATGAATGGAATTTGAAACAAATGCATAAGCTTATAGGTAAAAGCGCAACTTTAGAGACATATATATATATTTGAAATGATCACCAACAGGCAACACATATGTCCAAGATAATCTGAATGAGTACTGCAGTAACTGCTCATAAACTAAAAGTACGAGTATGATCTTCGTCAGGGCGAATCATTTTGAGTGCTACAGGGCTTTTTGACTCGCATCGATCGATTCATTTGCAGTCCTGCTGAGAGCAACTTGTACACTGATACTGACTTGTCCTATTGAAAGCTTTATTTCCTGTCAGACAACGTTAACACTTACCTTTTCACTTTCAGACTACAATGATCGCAGGAAGACGTCATTGTTGACACATTTGACAAGGGAAATCACCCAACCATTACAAGAGTGCTCTTTCCTTGGATTCTGTTACGACAATTAATTAGCTATCAAAACTGTTCAATTTGCAAAGTTAAGTTATTCCTCATGGGTGGTAGCATTATTTGTAACGTAGAATCTTACGGTGATGCTTTGAAAGCGATCTGAAGGCCTTTTCCCGGCGGATACTATCCCTTTAATTTTCAGAGCTTGTTTTTAATCCGAATATAACATATTTATATGTTTTTGGAATCAGCAAATGATGGAGAATAAGATAAACGTAAATTTGGATCGTTTTATAAATTTTTATTTTTTTTTACAATTTTCAGATTTTTAATGACCAAAGTCATTAATCAATTTTTAAGCCACCACGCTGAAATGCAATACCGAAGTCCGGGCTTCGTCGAACATTACCTGACCAAAATTTCAACCAATTTGGTTGAAAAATGAGGGCGTGACAGTGCCGCCTCAACTTTCACGAAAAGCCGGATATGACGTCATCAAAGACATTTATCAAAAAAATGAAAAAAACGTTCGGGGATTTCATACCCAGGAACTCTCATGTCAAATTTCATAAAGATCGGTCCAGTAGTTTAGTCTGAATCGCTCTACACACACACACAGACAGACACCCACACGCACATACACCACGACCCTCGTTTCGATTCCCCCTCGATGTTAAAACATTTAGTCAAAACTTGACTAAATGTAAAAAAGGAAAAAAACGTTCGGGGATATCATTCCCAGGAACTCTCATGTCAAATTTCATAAAGATCGATCTAGTAGTTTGGTCTGAATCGCTCTACACACACACACACACACATACAGACACACACACACATACACCACGACCCTCGTCTCGATTCCCCCCTCTACGTTAAAACATTTAGTCAAAACTTGACTAAATGTAAAAAGAGATTGCCATCGTTCCAAAATTCAGAATAAAACAAGAAGAGCAAACGCTCGATCGAGTCACTTTCGCAGTTCTGAATATTATATGAGGCATCAGATGGACAGGAAGAAATTGCTATTCACAACACAATGAGTCACGTTCACATAAAATTTGAGCCCGGTCACTTTTATAGTTTCCGAGAAAAGCCCAACGTTAAGTTGTGTGTTGCCGAACAGAAAAGGCTAGTTATCTCCCTTGTTTTTCTGATAACGTTCGTAAAAGGCTACAGATGTAAATACTTTGATGTAAAGAATAATCCTACAAAGTTTCAATCACATCCGATGAACTTTGTCAAAGATATAAAATGTCTAATTTTTCCTTTGACGCTGACCTGTGACCTTGAAAAAGGTCAAAGGTCAACGAAACCATCGTTAAAGTGTAGAGGTCATTGGAGGTCACGACTAAACAAAATATGAGCCCGATCGCTTTGATAGTTTCCGAGAAAATTCCAACGTTAAGGTGGTGTCTACGGCCGGCCGGCCGGACGGCCGGCCGGACAGACTAACACTGACCGATTACATAGAGTCACTTTTTCTCAAGTGACTCAAAAACAAGAAATTATGCAATACAAAATGCTTCAATGCCTGAGCCTTTTTTCTTTTGTTTTTTTTAATGCGTCTTGGCAAGAACACTTTTTCTTCTGCATAATCAAACAAAGTATAGGTTTTATGTGAATATTTGTTTGTCTGTTCACCTAAAAGACCGTTACGTCGAAATAGCTGTGAATGTATTGTTTTGTCAACAACAAACGTTCCAACAACCTATCTCTCCTGTGTGTTGATTCCATGTATCACAAGTTAAGTGCTCTACCAACTGAGTTACCGGGCTATGTTTAGTCGATGTAAAAGTCTGGACAAATAATTGTGCTGTGTTTGACACGGGTAAGAAGTTGTCTAAAAATAGACTACATCAAAGCAAACTTTGAGGCTATGGGGCAGGAAATTGATAGCAAAAAACAAGACTTTATTGCGGAAACACAAACATCATCAGTTCAGGAAACGTGGACTAGGTTTAGGGATATGCTAACCTCACTCATGAGCAAGTACATTCCATCAAAGAGAATTAGCGGTGTCGTGGCAGCCCGACCCTGGCTCACGCCAAAAGCTAGGAACCTTAACAAGAAGTTACAGCGCATGCACAAAAAGGCCAAGAATAACACAGACGCAAGAACACAATACACCAAGCTAAAGACAAGAGTCCAAAAAGAACTTAGACACGCCTACTGGTCATACATTAACAACTTGATTGACCCACCATCTGTGGCAGAGGGTGCCCCTGCCAACGGCGGTAACCAGAAAAGATTCTGGAGTTACATTAAGTCATTACGCAGAGACACAACTGGAGTCTCTCCACTGAGGGACCCAGCTAGGGGCATGCTGTTCTCAGCAGCAAAGGATAGAGCTAACATACTCAACACACAGTATCAGTCAGTTTTCACACAAGAAGATCTACAAGGAGACTTGCCCACTCCCGAAGGATGTCCTTATCCATCCATGGACAACATCAAGGTCACGGAAGAGGGTGTTTTCAAACTTCTCGCGAAGATAAACCCTCACAAGGCTTCCGGTCCTGATGGCCTTCCAGCTAGAGTTCTCAAAGAGTGCGCCCACCAGCTTGCACCACTCTTAACTGTAATTTTCAACAAATCACTAGAAGAAGGGGCAGTCCCCGAGGACTGGAGACGAGCGAACGTCTCCGCCATTTTTAAGAAAGGAAGCAGGCACGACGCAGCCAACTACAGACCAGTTTCACTCACCAGTTTATGTTGTAAGCTCCAGGAACATGTTATTACCAGCAACACCATGGCCCATTTAGAAAAGCACAAGATCCTAACAGACGCACAACACGGTTTCAGAGCACGCCGCAGCTGCGAAACTCAACTTCTGACTCTCACACATGAACTGGCCGCTAGCTTAGATTTAGGTAAACAGACAGACATGGTAATATTAGACTTTTCTAAAGCGTTCGACCGTGTCCCACACCGTCGACTCCTGGCAAAATTAGACCACTACGGCATTAGGGGGACCACCCACAAATGGATTGACGCATTCTTATCAGGCAGAACTCAACAGGTAGTTGTAGATGGTGAAACATCAGACCAAGTCCCAGTAGTGAGCGGAGTGCCACAAGGAACAGTAATGGGGCCCCTTTTGTTTCTCCTCTTCATCAATGACCTCCCAGATAAACTCATCTCTAAAACCAGGTTGTTCGCAGATGATTGCATTGTCTACAGGGAAATTAGAGACATACAGGATTGTAGACTCCTTCAAAGTGATTTAAACACCTTGTCACAGTGGGAAAGGACTTGGGGTATGGAATTCCACCCACAGAAGTGTAGTGTTTTGACTTGCTCCAGATCACGCAAGAGAACCACCTTTGACTATGTTCTGAAAGGTTTCACACTAGAGCAGACAACCAGCTCCAAGTATTTAGGTGTAGATATTTGTAGTGACCTTTCATGGAAGTCCCACATCGACCGTGTTACCAAGAAAGCAAACGGCGTTCTCGGATTCCTGAAAAGAAACCTACGCACAACCAACAAGAAGACCAAGTCCAACGCATACTTCACGCTCGTACGACCACACTTAGAGTATTGTAGTGCAGTTTGGAACCCACACACCGTAGAGATGACCAAAAAGGTAGAACAGATTCAACGTAGGGCAGCAAGGTATGTGACACACGATTATAGCTATGAAAGTAGTGTCAGTTCCATGTTGCAGTCACTCGGATGGGAAACCCTAGAAAGTAGGCGCACCAAGACCCAACTCACAATGCTCCACAAAATCATCAACAACCTGGTAGATATCCCCCCAGACCCCTACCTCACCCCTGGCACTGGCAGAACTCGATCCAACCACAACCTTAAACTTCGCCAAATTTCCGCCCGTACAAACTATTTTAAATACAGCTTCTTCCCGCGTACCATCCCCGTGTGGAATTCCCTCCCGGCAGCTGCTGCCGAGGCTCCCTCTCTGGTATCTTTCAGAGGGGAGCTCTCCAAACTCTCATTCTAACTCCTCCCCACTCCTTATTTTGTTTCAAAGTTAGAGTAGGGTCTCAGTTATATTCAGTTCCTCCTTGATCGTTTTGTTTCGTTTGACTACTTCCTTTATGCTTAAGTCTTTTCTATCCTCAGTTACTTTTGATTTTTTCTCCGTCTTTGTCCTCTTAAAGAGCGCTAGTCACTAAAAGTCAGCAATTGACGACGTGACGAAAATATTCTGAAATTCTGAAATCAACATACCTGGGTTGTCTTTTCACAGCATCACCAGAAGACAAATGTAGCGTTGCCAGTGCCAACACCACTGCTATAAATAGCCACATGACGCGTGCCATTGAAGCGATGATATGTTAGCGAAAGAAGGGTACTTTAAAGTTAGTTCTGCAGCAGTAGTTTTCCGCTTGTTTTGGTACGTGGCCGTTGGTGCTTGGAATTATAAGTCTGGAAAAGAAACGAGAGAAATATTAATGGTGAGAAAGGCAGACAAACAGACATCGTCACAGACATACTCAAAGAAAGGTACAGACAGACTAAGAAACAGAGGCACAGACGCAGAAACACAGATACATAATTATACAGACCAACACAGATTTGGACAAACAACAACACAGACACAAACTATGAAATACAGAGAGACAAACAGGCAGAGAAACGGGCAGAAAGACAGACAGATACATACATACACATATTGGCACACACACACACACACACACACACACACACACACACACACACACACACACACACACACATACACACACACACACACACACACACACCCATACATACACGCGCTTAATTTATGCAATACAAAATCCTTCAAAGCCTGAGCCTTTTTTTAAAAAAAAGAGGCGCACAGAAAACCTATTTTAATGCGTCTTGGCAAGAACACGTTTTCTTCTGCATAATCCCCATTTCCACCCTGTTCCTTGTCTGATTTTATTCCTTGGAGACCGTCTCGCATTTAAAATCATAAGCCAAGCAGACAAGCAATCACGTGCTTCATAAATAATGTAGCACAAGCTTTAGCGAGCGTTCCTCCACATCTCCCTCCGTTTCATTCCATCTCACTTCACGCGAGGGAATATGACAAACCTAAAGCCTGTGATTTAACCAGGAAAAAGACACAAGCACGTACATACGTATGTGTGCCCGGTGTAATACAAAATTTTTACTCCACGAAACATTTACTCAGGAGTAAACATTTCGTACTAAATTTTTACTCCGAGTACACCTTTCGTACGAGAAAAGAACTCCCCAAGGTACGAAAAAATGACTCCCTCCACGAAATTTTGACTCCGCAATTTGTTTCTTTCATTTTTTTCATTTTTCATGTTTCATTACTTTATTGTCCCATCGCTGGGAAATTCGGGTTGCTTCCTCCCAGTGGAAAGCTAGCAGCAACAGAGTCGCGCTACCCAGGAGTGTCTGCGCGTTTAGGTGTATTCAGCCACCTGCACTTATGGCAGAATGACCAAGATCTTTAACGTGCCATTGTGGTGACACGGGGGTGGGAGATGGATACCGTCTCTGGGTCTGCACATAAAGTTGACCCGTGTCCGTCCCGGCCCGGATTCGAACCAGCGACCTCTCGATCACAAGTCCAGTGCTCTACCACCTGAGCTACCAGGGCCCCGGTACTTCCAGTAAAAATCTCGTACGCGAAAATGGGATGGGGGCGAAGGGATGATGCCAATAATGTGATCTCGCGCATAAAAAAAGCGCTACCCTCCCTCCACCCCTTCCACCACCAAGACTAACAGGGGACATGTGGAGTAAAAGCTGCGTACACCTGGCGTGGGCAGTAAATTGCTCGTGCTAGGGTGGAATAATTTACTCGTTATTTATTCGTCAGGGGAGTAACATCATCGACCGAAATGTTGACTCGGAACACACCTGTCGTTGGAAGTAATTTTCTCGTGTAATGGGGGAGTAGTTTTTTCGTAAAAGGAGTACATTTTTCGTACGAAATTTTTACTCCGTAGTAAAAATCTCGGAGTAATTTTCTCGTGTTACACCGGTCCAAGACAAAAACAAGTCGCGTAAGGCGAAAATACAACATTTAGTCAAGTAGCTGTCGAACTCACAGAATGAAACTGAACGCAATGCAACGCAGCAAGACCGTATACTCGTAGCATCGTCAGTCCACCGCTCATGGCAAAGGCAGTGAAATTGACAAGAAGAGCGGGGTAGTAGTTGCGCTGAGAAGGATAGCACGCTTTTCTGTACCTCTCTTTGTTTTAACTTTCTGAGCGTGTTTTTAATCCAAACATATCATATCTATATGTTTTTGGAATCAGGAACCGACAAGGAATAAGATGAAAGTGTTTTTAAATTGATTTGGACAATTTAATTTTGATAATAATTTTTATATATTTAATTTTCAGAGCTTGTTTTTAATCCAAATATAACATATTTATATGTTTTGGGAATCAGAAAATGATGGAGAATAAGATGAACGTAAATTTGGATCGTTTTATAAATTTTTATTTTTTTTTACAATTTTCAGATTTTTAATGACCAAAGTCATTAAGTAATTTTTAAGCCACCAAGCTGAAATGCAATACCGAAGTCCGGGCTTTGTCGGACATTACTTGACCAAAATTTCAACCAATTTGGTTGAAAAATGAGGGCGTGACAGTGCCGCCTCAACTTTCACGAAAAGCCGGATATGACGTCATCAAAGACATTTATCGCAAAAATGAAAAAAAATGTCCAGGGATATCATACCCAGGAACTCTCATGTCAAATTTCATAAAGATCGGTCCAGTAGTTTAGTCTGAATCGCTCTGCACACACACACACACACACACACACGCACAGACACACACACATACACCACGACCCTCGTCTCGATTCCCCCCTCGATGTTAAAACATTTAGTCATAACTTGACTAAATGTAAAAACAACGTTCACGTGCACGATTAAGTGCGATAGAAACAAAGTAGACGGCCAAGACAGTCAGAAAAACAAGTCGCGTAAGGCGAAAATACAATATTTAGTCAAGTAGCTGTCGAACTCACAGAATGAAACTGAACGCAATGCCATTTTACTCGTAGCATCGTCAGGCCACCGCTCATGGCAAAGGCAGTGAAATTGACAAGAAGAGCGGGGTAGTAGTTGCGCTAAGAAGGATAGCACGCTTTTCTGTACCTCTCTTTGTTTTAACTTTCTGAGCGTGTTTTTAATCCAAACATATCATATCTATATGTTTTTGGAATTAGGAACCGACAAGGAATAAGATGAAAGTGTTTTTAAATTGATTTGGACAATTTAATTTTGATAATAATTTTTATATATTTAATTTTCAGAGCTTGTTTTTAATCCGAATATAACATATTTATATGTTTTTGGAATTAGCAAATGATGGAGAATAAGATAAACGTAAATTTGGATCGTTTTATAAATTTTTAATTTTTTTTACAATTTTCCGATTTTTAATGACCAAAGTCATTAATTAATTTTTAAGCCACCACGCTGAAATGCAATACCGAAGTCCGGGCTTCGTCGAAGATTACTTGACCAAAATTTGAACCAATTTGGTTGACAAATGAGGGTGTGACAGTGCCGCCTCAACTTTCACGAAAAGCCGAATATGACGTCATCAAAGACATTTATCAAAAAAATGAAAAAAACGTTCGGGGATTTCATATCCAGGAACTCTCATGTCAAATTTCATAAAGATCGGTCCAGTAGTTTAGTCTGAATCGCTCTACACACACACACACACACACACGCACGCACACACGCACGCACACACGCACATACACCACGACCCTCGTTTCGATTCCCCCTCGATGTTAAAATATTTAGTCAAAACTTGACTAAATATAAAAACCCATAAAGACAGACAAAAACAATTATGTAATTAATCTGGTTTCGTATTACACCGGGCACACATACGTATGTACGTGCTTGTGTCTTTTCCCTGGTTAAATCACAGGCTTTAGGTTGTCGTATTCCCTCAGGTAAAGTGAGATTTTTTTGTTTGCTTAACGCCCAGCCGACCACGAAGGGTCATATAACGTGCGCCACACACAAGACAGAAGTCGCAGCACAGGCTTCATGTCTCACCCAGTCACATTATTCTGACACCGGACCAACCAGTCCTACCACTAACCCCATAATGCCAGACGCCAGGCGGAGCAGCCACTAGATTGCCAATTTTAAAGTCTTCGGAATGACCCGGCCGGGGTTCGAACCCACGACCTCCCGATCACGGGGCAGACGCCTTACCACTAAGTGAGATGAAATGAAAGGGACAACAAACTATTTAATTAATCTGGTGGCCGAAAAGAATCAAACTGGACATTGACTGATTTTTTTTAAACGAAAAACACAGACACCACAGTCTCATAATCCAAAATACGTGGGTACACACCAAGGTACCCGAGAATAAACACCGAGGTTTTCAAGGTGCCCATACGCTTGTTACAATAACAGCTATTGTGTTTTCAGCGTAGCAATAGGGCCCGATATTTAGACGAGACAAGTATAATGCCGACGAGTCGAAGACGAGTCGCATTATACTTGTTCGAGTCTAAATATCGGACCCTATTGCTACGATGAAAACACAATAGCGTTTATATAGCTATTCTGACATTAAATTCTGTGTTAAAATCATGTTTTTGTCAGCAACAAGGACCAGAATGGTCCATGTCATTGATTGCAGACGACGGTTCCCTTTCTGCATGAAGCCACGGAAATAACCGAACATTGAAAAACCCACGGACATGTATTACGGAGAAAACTCAAGATAACCGGATGCTTAGCATTACGTCAATATCTTAGGAATCATATGACGTTATGACGTATCATGCTTGCCTACGTAGATTGTATGTTCGAAAGTCTGACTTCTGTTGGGAATTCGCGTGGTGAAGACTGCGGTAAATCTGTAGATGATAAGAGAACAAGGATTGTCTCAGAAGAAACGACGAAATGTTTCAGACCGGTAACTTCATTTCAACATTGCACTACACAATGGACGTTCTGTGTGACAGGAGAGTTTGCTGATTTTGTGTTAAACATTGGTGATTGGAGAGATCGTCTGCAAAAATCAGAGATAGGTCGCTTCAGATTGCAGCTTCTGGAAATTTGCAAGGTATGCTGCCAGTTAAAGAACTGGATTTTACATGTAATGTATGTCATGTACAGTAAGCAACAACAAAAACACACACAAAGCAAATTGCATCGTCTGTCGACTAGCCACAGACACAAGCCTGGCGAGGTATGCGTGTACTTTATACACGTGGAAGAAACCGGAACCATGCGTCTTTGTTATTGCCGATATCGTTTGGATATCGGCAAAAATGGCCAACTTTTGTATCGTTATGCTTTGATGATCGGAAAAGGGATGTGTGAGACCATCCAATCACAGCCCCCGAATTCCCCCACGTGTCCATCAGAATAGCTATATCAATGCATATATGTCATATACCTATTCACACAAAAAAATATACGGGATAAAAGTAAAACTCTGACAAATGTAATCAACACAATTTTACTTTTTCTAAGGAATTCTGATAAAATTGGCAAGCTGAGACGCCATGCCACGACACAGCACACACGCTGCTGTCGACGAAGAAAGGAGGGTGAGAAACGGAACTGACGTCGATAGCTTTCTCTCACACTCTCACTGTCAGTCTGCAGCCACTTTCCCGCAGTGTATGTGCAGTTCCCTTCACTACCTATAGCTACTTTTATTTTATTTAAAAAAAAAATTGGGGGGGGGGGCGGGGGGGGGGGGCGGGGGAGTTGGTTATTCTTCAAGGTAGCTTGAACGTAAGGAACCATGGACAAAAGGAAACCGAAGTATGGCTGCCTTAATGACAATGCACGTAGACATTCACTCGAAAGAAAACTGGAGTGAGAGAGTGTGTGTGAGAGACAGAGAGAGATTGACAGCCAGACAGACAGACAGCCAAACAGCCAGACAGCCAGAGGCACGGACAGAGGCACGGACAGAGGCACGGACAGAGGCACGGACAGAAAAAGAGAGAAAATGAAAGGTAGTGAGAAAGAGAGAGGGATGCACTAAATACTGTATTTTTGTTAGAGGGTAAAGGAGCAAGCATAATTATATATCAAACAGTGGTGGGTTTTTTTAGCCCTCGCCGAATAAGGGAATACTCTACATTGTAATTATTAACATTCATACACAGTAAAGTGCCTAAAATCACACAGAGACAACAACCTGAAAGCAAAGGGACACACAATAAAAACTTAATAGAAAATATTATAATATACAGTGTATAGTAATATACGCTTGGAAACAATCATAATTAAAATACAGTCATCACATATTACACAGACAATAATTATGGTCGGGTCTCATGAATTTATCAAACGAGCAGAGAGTTGACATTTCTATGTGTCCCTGAACACCGAAGAGTAAAGAGACTGTGGGAGGCTGTCTAGAAGACACTTCCAGACAATTGCTAACATCCTAATTCGAAAAGAACTTTTTAGATTTGTTTTTCTTCCAAAATTTAGATTCAATGTCCCGGTGGGATTTTGTACGCAAAAAGGGCTTTGTTTAACAGACATCTGTCCTTTCGGGGGAGGATTTGATGGTGCTAATCTCGAGAGAGAGAGAGAGAGAGAGAGAGAGAGAGAGAGAGAGAGAGAGAGAGAGAGAGAGAGAGAGAGAGAGAGAGAATTGAATTGAATTGAATTGAATTGAATTGAATTGAATTGAATTGAATTGAACTTCATTTAACAAGGATTAAGATTTAAGAGAGAATTTTTAAATGACAAAGGAATTGATATGTAAGACAGTTTCAAGCGAGCAATTTTTTGCGGCTGTATTTACTGTGCAAACAACTCTAAATATAGCAAAAGTGTCACGTGATAATCCAGGGGCGGATCAGTTCATTTTATGGGGGGGGTTTCCAAAAGTATATTGTGAAGATATGGGTGTGAAGGCGCGAAGCGCCGAGCCGACGGCGCGAAGCGCCTAGCTTGCTAGGGGGGTCCGGGGGCATGCCCCCCCGGAAAATTTTGAAAAAAAGGATGCAAAATGGTGCAAGCTGGTGCATTCTGAGGATGATCATTACCAGTTCCAGGCAGCAGATTTTGTCACTGATTAATACCCACAAAATTGAAACTCAACCCAAAAAAACACACAAAAATATTTTTATTTTTTGGCTGGGGGGGGGGGTTTCCGGAAACCCCAGAAACCCCCCCCTCGTCCGCCCCTGTAATCAACCGTTTTGTTTCGGCGCTCACTGGAGTAGACGGGTTTTTTCTGTAGCCAGTTGACAGTGATGAAACCATATTACGGTCTCCTTCCGGCAGCAGTCCCAAAATTTCGACTTGTTTTCACCTCAGTACGTTAGAACGATGTCTTTATCATAACTGCGAAGAACAGAACGGAGATCTAGATCACTGTCGAAGTCGGCCAATCTGCAATCATTTTCGTCTCGCGAACACTGATCTCAAATTTAGATCAGCAGGGGCGGATCAGTTGCTTTGTAAGGGGGGGGTGCACTTTGAATCGAAAGTGAATGTGATGGGCGCGAAGCGCCCAAATTTGCCCAAAATTTTGGCCCAAAGAAGCAAAATGGTGCCATCTGGTGCCATTTGAACTTAGAAATGGTCATAGAATCAGCTTTCCAAATTTTATTTTATTTTTTTGTTTGCTGGAGGGGGGTTGCACCTGCACCCTGTGCACCCCCCCTCGTCCGCCCCTGGATCAGTGCCCGCGAAAAACATATATATGGGAGATAACTCTGTATTCTTATTTTGATAGATTCGAGTAGGACTGTAGCGTCCGCTCAGAGAGATAATGAGCGCTTTTGCTGCTAGCCCTGCTTACCTCCCCTGGCGCGAGCGCTAGAGGACACGGGTGAAAAATCGCTTCTTTGCGATGTGTAAATCGGTACTTTTCTATTTTATTCTGTAGCTTAGGTAACGGCCAAATCGGTCAAGGGAATGAAATGAAATGAATGAAATCACATTACAAGCAAGCTGTAACACCACCAAAACAATCAGTTTTGCAAGTTAAATTTACGACAACATGATGTTACTTGGCGTTAAAAACCAAAGCTTTAATGCCATCAACACTTGGCATTTTTGCATGTTACAGACATGCTGTAACATGGTTTAACATGATGTTTTGACTGTCGCAAAACGCGCTGAAATTCCAGGCAATATCGCAGCGATAACTTCAACAAAATCCAAATGAAAATCTGGCGTTGTCGTGAACACCAAAATGTAATAAACCCATTGAAACTTGAAGTTGTGTTGGGATTTTGAGTAGTTTTGTAAGATACAAAACACCACTTTTCGCCCAGTGAATGTGGCGGGGAGTTTTACGGGGGAGCATCTTGTATTTTATGACTTTGTTTAATTCTTTATCTGTGTGTGTTTACGCTTACAATAGCAACAGTTTGAGGATTGAATTGAACAAAGAGAAACTTCTAAAGCATGTGTGCTTTGTGTCATGAGTCTCTGAGCTTTAAAACAGCGAGAAATTAGCATTGTCTTCAGATTAACATGATGTCTTCAGTTAGGCAATTAACATGCGTGCGTGTGTGTGTGTGTGTATGTGTGTGTGTGTGTGTGTGTGTGTGTGTGTGTGTGTGTGTGTGTGTGCGTGCGTGCGTGCGTGCGTGCGTGTGTGTGTGTGTGTGTGTGTGTGTGTGTGTAAAAAACAAACAATCGGCGTGTAAATCGTCCCGGTGAGAATTGTATATTAATAATAATAATAATAATAATAAAATCAATCAATCAATCAAAGGCTTATATCGCGCGTATTCCGTGGGTACAGTTCTAAGCGCAGGGATTTATTTATTTTTTCAATTTTTTTTATTCAAGGCGCAGGGATTTATTTATGCCGTGTGAGATGGAATTTTTTTTACACAATACATCACGCATTCACATCGGCCAGCAGATCGCAGCCATTTCGGCGCATATCCGGCCTATTATTCCAAGTCACACGGGTATTTTGGTGGACATTTTTATCTATGCCTATACAATTTTGCCAGGAAAGACCCTTTTGTCAATCGTGGGATCTTTAACGTGCACACCCCAATGTAGTGTACACGAAGGGACCTCGGTTTTTCGTCTCATCCGAAAGACTAGCACTTGAACCCACCACCTAGGTTAGGAAAGGGGGGAGAAAATTGCGGCCTGAACCAGGGTCGAACACGCAACCTCTCGATTCTGAGCGCAAGTGCGTTACCACTCGGCCACCCAGTCCTATAATAATAATAATAATAAATGAGCATTTATATAGCGCAACATCATAACTTTACAATTATGCTCTTTGCGCTTGACACATTTAAAATTAAAACACAGTTATACAAGCATTTACATCTACATTCATAGTCAGCAACGCTTAATTAAAAGCATACACCATCAAACATACATTACAAAAAAATTCTTCCACTAACTAAGTAATAAAAACATGAAACAAATAGGTAGTGAAAACAAGGAAATAGCAGCTGAATACCCTTAATCAAACAGAACATGTTATCAACAATACTGAAAACAGCCCTAGATGTTTATATACATTATCACTAAAACAACAAATACACTACATGTAGCCTACTGATGGACTGAGAAAACAAAATCAGGGGTTGTATTTCTTGAAGAGGTGCGTTTTAAGTGCTCATTTGAATGCTTGGGGTGACTGAGAGTGGCGGATGTGAAAGGGGAGAGAATTCCATTGTGTGGGTGCGCAGAAAGTAAAAGTGCGTTGTCCGTATGTTTTGGTTTTGGTGTGTGGAATGGTGAGGATGCGACAGTCAGAAGAGGCACGGAGTTGTCTTGCTGGAGAATACTAGACGGTGAGGAGTTCAGAGAAGTAAGCAGGAGACGAGCCAGAAAAGAAGTTAAAGCAGAGGGTAGACACTTTGTAGTCAATGCGGGCTTGAATAGGTAACCAGTGCAGTGTGTGAAGAAGTGGTGTTGCATGATCTCGTTTTCGTGCTTTCAGAATGAGGCGTGCTGCCGAGTTTTGGACTTTTTGTAGTTTATGCAGGAGGTACAGAGGACAGCCAGAGAGAAGAGAGTTGCAGTAGTCAAGTTTAGAAAGAACAAAGGCACAGACAAGAGTGTTAGTTGTTTGAGAGGAGAGTGTGTGGCGAATGGTGCTGATCTTACGAAGCTCAAAATAAGCTGCTCTACAGACTAAAGATCTAAAGATATATGTTTGTTAAGGGTCATTTCAGATGAAAAGGTGAATCCAAGGTTTCTAGCTGATGGTGAGAAAAGAATGTCGGTGTTGTCTATTTGAACAGAAGTAGGTTGGGGAGAGGGAAATGTAGTGTTCTTCTTTTTGCACAGTAATACTTCAGTCTTATCATCATTCAGCTTAAGTTTGTTATCGACCATCCAAGATTTAACATCAGTGAGGCATGTCTGAATGGTCTGGATGGCGGAATGTGTCTCTGCAGGGTGACTGGGTTTATACATATATATATATATATATATATATATATATCAGGGGCGGATCAGTTCATTTTATGGGGGGGGGGGGGGGGTTCAAAAGTATATTGTGAAGATATGGGTGTGAAGGCGCGAAGCGCCTAGCTTGCTAGGGGGGTCCGGCGGCATGCCCCCCCGGAAAATTTTGAAAAAAAGGATGCAAAATGGTGAAATCTGGTGCATTCTGAGGATGATCATTACCAGTTTCAGGCAGCAGATTTTGTCACTGATTATAACCCCCAAAATTGAAACTCAATGTAAAAGAAATGCATACCTCATTCAATATTCTTATATTTTTATATTTATAAGGTGGGTCCGGAAACCCTAGAACCCCCCCCCCCCCCCCCCACCTCGTCCGCCCCTGGGCGGGGTCAAGGGGCAGAGCTCTGATGGGTAGGTCATATTCTGAGATAAGAAAATGGTCGCTCCTTGCATGAAACGGCATAAAATAAGCAATAATAAAAAATGTTTTAAATAAGTAAGGTACATGTTCAGGCTAGGGGGGGGGGGGGGGTGTTGCGTAACCCCCATAACCCCCCCGGTAGTCCGGCCCTGTATATATATAGGATATACCTTTTGTTTGTCAATTGTCACCATACTTTCCAAGACGTATTTCTATTGTCAGATTCACGTATAAAACAACAAACAAACGAATGAACAAACTAACGAACAAAACAAAACAAACAAGTCGCGTAAGGCGAAAATACAATATTTAGTCAAGTAGCTGTCGAACTCACAGAATGAAACTGAACGCAATGCAACGCAGCAAGACCGTAGCATCGTCAGTCCACCGCGCACGGCAAAGGCAGTGAAATTGACAAGAAGAGCGGGGTAGTACTTGCGCTGAGAAGGATAGCACGCTTTTCTGTACCTCTCTTCGTTTTAACTTTCTGAGCGTGTTTTTAATCCAAACATATCATATGTATATGTTTTTGGAATCAGGAACCGACAAGGAATAAGATGAAAGTGTTTTTAAATTGATTTCGACAAAAAAAATTTGATAATAATTTTTATATATTTAATTTTCAGAGCTTGTCTTTAATCCGAATATAACATAATTATTTATATGTTTTTGGAATCAGCAAATGATGGAGAATAAGATAAACGTAAATTTGGATCGTTTTATAAATGTTTTATTTTTTTTACAATTTTCAGATTTTTAATGACCAAAGTCATTAATTAATTTTTAAGCCACCAAGCTGAAATGCAATACCGAAGTCCAGGCTTCGTCGAAGATTACTGGACCAAAATTTCAACCAATTTGGTTGAAAAATGAGGGCGTGACAGTGCCGCCTCAACTTTCACGAAAAGCCGGATATGACGTCATCAAAGACATTTATCAAAAAAATGAAAAAAAAGGTTCGGGGATTTCATACCCAGGAACTCTAATGTCAAATTTCATAAAGATCGGTCCAGTAGTTTAGTCTGAATCGCTCTACACACACACACACACACACACACAGAGACACAGACACACACACACACACACACACACACACGCACATACACCACGACCCTCGTTTCGATTCCCCCTCGATGTTAAAATATTTAGTCAAAACTTGACTAAATATAAAAACACCAACAAAACCCAAGAGATTTAAAAGAGTTCCAAAATCCAGAATCTAAAACAAGAAAGATAAGAATGAGAACGTTCCGCCGGGTTTAAAAAAACCCGAGATATTCGCAAGTCCGTCAACAAAATGGTCTTCGTTGCAGACAGACGCACACATAATTATGAGACAGATATAAAAGAACCAGACTTTGCTTGAATTCGACCCCTGATATGAAGAAAGAATATCTCTTTAAGTTGATTTTGTTTTAAGGCCAGAGATGGAAATTAAGATTTGTTTCTTTGGCAAGCTTTACAATGTCTAAATCCGAGAAATAACTTGATTAAAGGCCAGAGATGGAAATTCAGATTTGTTTCTGTGGCAAGCTTTACAATGTCTAACTCAGAGAAATAATTTGATTAAAGGACAGAGATGGAAATTCAGATTTGTTTCTCTGGCAAGCTTTACAATGTCTAACTCCAAGAAATAATGTGATTAAAGGCCAGAGATGGAAATTCAGATTTGTTTGTATGGCAAGCTTTACCATGTCTAACTCCAAGAAATAATTTGATTTAAGGCCAGAGACGCACATTAAGATTTGTTTCTTTGGCAAGATTCACAATGTCTAACTCCGAGAAATAATTGTAAAACTAGGATTTGAAGTACAGGTAGTACGTACGGCATAGACTCGGCAGGACATGAACGAATCAAGATGCACTCACCTGTAGTACTCTGGGACTATGCAGCCATCCACTGTGAGCTAAGCTCTGTTTGTACCACGTTTTATAGCGTGCAAGCTGTGTGACTTCAATAAGGATACACCCTATAGGTTGTGCCTATTTTAAGTCTTATAGTGTGTGTGTGTGTGTGTGTGTGTGTGTGTGTGTGTGTGTGTGTGTGTGTGTGTGTGTGTGTGTGTGTGTGTGTGTGTATAACACCTGATAACTATACGCACCTTGGTATTATTGAATTTGCTTGCCTACTCAATCATCATTTACGATTGTAAGCGGTATTGACTGTGCTTTTTACATTCAGTCAAGTACTGACTGAATGTTTTAACGAGATCGGGGAGCGAGGTTTGTCTCCCGATGTATGCGTGTGTGTATGCATGTTTGTGTGTATATATGTATGTATGTATGTATGTATGTATGTGACAAAGCATTTCTCAGAAATTACCGGACGGATTTTCATGACAATTGATGCATACATTTTTTCAGGGCATTTTGTAAGAGCTTTTTCTCCGATTTATTTCATTGGACTATTTGATGGCGTCACATTTGCCCGTTTGCAAAAGTTGAGGCGGCGTTTTCACGGCTACAGATTTTCATCCATTTGTTGACATTTTTGTAAGATGATCTTTGACTTTGCGGACTATGGGATTACATTCCATCATGGTACCTTCAAAATTCGTTTTTGAAAATTGTCACTCAATATTAGCTGATTTTTTTGATTTTTTAAAAATCTGTATTTGAATCACAAAGGTGATATCATTGTATGCTGTTTCCTCCTGTATGAGAAAATATTTGATTTTGTTGTGTTTGATTGCAAATTGGCTTAAAATGGAGAAAACCGTTAACATTTCGACTTTCTTTATTGTTTGAAGAAGACACATATTATTATCATTATCTGTTCCTTATCAGTTGCTGATTAAAAAAATATATAGTGTATGGTGTTTGTCGTTGAAAAGTTACTTTTGCAAGGGAATGCGGGCCGCTAAATTTTGAACAAGAAAGTCAGCGCTTTAAAGTCTCGGTCGTGGATGATCTCATTTGTCCATGCAATGCAGTGCATTTAGTACAGTACCATTCTTTGAGTTTGACAGTAAATTTATTAATTTTGCTTCACGCGACTTGTGTAAATGTCATATACAGAACAAATTGTTTGCATTACTGCTTCTTATATCGATCCAAACAACGTAGTCGTTATATGGCAAGTTTTGTGTCATAAAGCAGCAAGCACGAAAAACATTAAATATACACGTATATCACAAGTTGCCAGGGACAAACCAAGGGGAACTTTAACGCCTCTCGGCATATTTTTTTCGAGACAAATGTCTCCGCAGCTGATAGTTGGTAGACTTTATTGGATGTTGTTATTCAAATGCAAACCGTCAGAGACAGAGAGCTTAGAACGGAATCACGTTGTATTGTTTTCCTGTTTCGCCTGGCTGAGGTCGTGAAATTCAGGACCGAAATGACCCAAGGCGCAACTTATTCCTTTTGATGAAGAGAAAGGGAGAATGTACGTTCTGGCTCACTGATTCCGACAGACCCTAAATATTAACGCAAAATAGGCTTCTGGACTAAACTTTTACTAAAATGAAACATGCGACAAAATCAGAAAAATACTGCATAAATCCATACAAAAAAAAAAATACAGTAAAGTAAGGTTGTTTTGAACCAATGCCGGGTCTGTCGGAATCAGTAACCCAGAACGTACATTCTCCCTTTCTCTTATACAACATTCTTAAGCTCAATACGCTCTCTCATTTACAAACTTTACTTCATATGTTCTTTCACTGTTAGAATTATATCTGATACATGCAATGTGACTGTCTAAACGAATAGTTAACTCTTTACAAGTGATTCTATTTTTACTTTTTCTTCCCGTCCTATTTGAATCCCCTTTTTTAAAAACTGCTTTTTCAGATCTTCTATATCGAGTGGCTTGTTATATTCAGCTCGTGTTTTTGTTTGAATACTTGCTTTCTTACTTTTGTAGTCATCAAAGTCTGTTTGTATCTGTTTGAATTCTTCGTCAGAAACTTTTGAATCTTCAAGTGCTTTACTGATAGACAGTTTTAGGCTAGACAATTTTGATGATGCAAGAGTGGAAATGGATTCGTGTTTTTCAAGCTTTTTCACAATTTTTTTCATTATAGCTGATGCTATAAATGATAAACCACCAACTGCTGCTGCGACACCACCTAGGATTAGAGAAACTGGAGTCCCTACTCCGGTAGCTAACAGAATTGTTCCCGTTACACCTGCAGCTGATGCAAGGATAGTAGAACCAGTGCTGGCATTAGAAAGGCTGTTGTAAGTTGTTGAGTACTTACGTCTAGCGCGAGAATATTTTTCTAATTCATCTTCTAGTTGTTTTTGTATATTACTAATGTGTGCCAGTCTGAATTGTTGACTTTCTGCTGCACTTTCATCAATATTAGGATAAAGCTTCACACTGCTAGTCATCTTTTAATGCAAAATATAAAATATTTATCTTAATTCTCACTGGCCAGTGTTTCTGCTAAGCTTTGAAGCTGTTCATTGCTTAACACCTTATCTGTATAGTAGAAAGCAATCAAATCAAGATAAGTAAGATTAATACTTCTTATTTCTGTTAAATTATTTATATCTGCGTTAACAACAACATTTTGGTTTGACGTCTGTTTTTTTATTGTGTTAGAATCCTTTTGAACAGCAATAAATACTCTGACTTCTTCAACATTTAATGGTCTCCAGTTGAGATTTATTCCTCTCATTAGAACAGTGTTTGTGGTTTCTTCCCTTTTCCTGACAACTATATCAAATATCATAGTTGCATTCTGCCCTATTGGAAGCTTGGGTATAAAATCGACAATGGTGTCAGCGTCCTTTTCAACACTTTGTTTTCTGTGAATGAGATAGTTGTTCTTATGGAAAGGTTTAACTGCAACTTCTCCCCTGCTGTTAATCGCAGGAACAAGGCTAACAATTAGTGGTCCAGCATTGATTGACTTACGGAATGTGTCGTCTTTTCCAACAAGAGTGTATGGACTCACAAGTTCAAACTTCATTTCCCAGTCAATCTTTTTCATAACAGGACTAAGTACCCATTTTTTATTCTGATGTTTCCACATGTAGAATGTGTCATCGACAATTGGATCAGGTACATTAACATCACGGATTTGACCTAGTTTGAGGAATCTTGGTTTCTTTTCATCGTCGATTTCCTTTCTCTTGTAATGACCAGTGTCTGTAAACTCGAATGCATACACTGCACCAACTTCAGCATTGCTCTCAAAGTCGATAGCGTCTGCTAAATCTTTCAACTCTATAGTTGAACATGCAACAGGATAAGCTATTGTAGGTCCACTCGACATTTTAATACTCAATATTTTATGGAACTATTTCCAATGTAATGTTAAACAAACAATCAACTGGTTGTCCACTTTGATTTTTCAGATCAATGTGTAGGAATTCATGACACCCTTCCTCCAAGTCCTTGAACTGAAGTGTCTTAAATGTTGGCACGTGCATTTTACAAAAAGAGGCATCACTCGGTGGAAGAATCCTAAGCAGATCAGAACGCTGATCATTAAACAGATTATAGGATGTGTTAAGCTCTCTCATGTGAACAAACAGTACACTGTTAACATCCATGTCAATGGGACGTGTTCCCTTGTATATTTTTGTAATTCCAAGCATATCAAGGAGTTTGGTTGGAAACTCAATGTTTACTTCTCTAGTTTTGGGCATAGTAAGAGTAGCAATGAGACTTGCATGATTTAAACTCGCTGTAATACCTACTGGAGCAAACAATTCTTTCTCTAAAGTGCAGAAGTCATAGTAACCATCTTCTACAGAATGTGTTTTACCATTAATTCTAACCCAGTTGTTAGCCTTTTTTTTACTGATATTATACCAAGTAACCTTGTACATAATTTCATGCAGTGCAACTTTCATTCCTCCATTTTGATTGTTGATAGGGTTTGCAAGTTTAACTGGCACACTAGTCTTCACATTTGTTAGTGTGATAAACATTTTTTATTCAACAACAAAAATGATTCAGTATAAATTCAACAAAGACATTAAATACAAAACTGGACCATATTACAATCCAAAGACTATTTCTTTCCATGAGTTGGACTTTGCTGTAACAGAAACAGAATCCATTCGCGTTAAAGTGCCTGACCCATTCCATTCTTACCTAAATCCCCCAATCAAAAATGATAGTGTTCCAAAGATGTGGAACTCTCACCCAATTCAGTTCTATCAGAATCAGTTAAACTTTGCAATATTCTGTGCAACCACAGGATGTGGAGTGTCCTATGCAGACCACATGAATAATTCAAACTTACTGACAAAGTGTGTGTACACATTTCACGTTTACTATCAGTGCAGGAGAATCTTGTCTGAACTTCAGGCACCAATGCCGCATGAAAAGAGCTGGAACCCATTCAACAATAGGATAAACATGAAAGTGTATGAGCGTCTCTGCAATGAATTCAATATAGATTTTAAGACCGACTTTAGGCAAAAGCAAGACAAAAACCATGGCATGGGAACACTATATTTATGGGGTGTCCACAGGAGGTATAATTTTGATTACTGGCCAGGTCATACATCTTTTTCTTCAAATGTGCAGGTACAGTTAGGATCAATAGAACAACAGCACCACAATGCATGGACTACTTTTATATTAGACACCGGCAAAGGTTTCACTGGATCAGGTGTTGAAAGGATCAATGAATCTATCCGAACATATGCGTGGTGCTTGCTAGGCTCGCAGGCACAGACACGATCAAACATAATGAGAACAAGCACAGGGTTTGGTGCACAGAAACAGTTGTTATCAAATTTAGAAGATGTCATAAACTCTGCAGTTGATCTGCCTTCCAGCATTAAAAGGTATCAAGACTCTCTCCGTTATGCAAGATCAAAAGTTGACTTTGCTGTTGGTAACGGCCTTTACATGTTACCTTCTGATCTCCAGCTGCAGATTGGAACAATAACAAATTATAACAATGAAATCATTATTGCTAGCGACACCCAGCCGCTTGGAAAGGGTGAAGAACTGAATTCAGAAATCAGAACGATGCTACAGCCATATCACAATGAACAGAAACAAAGCGTGACAAGTGAAGATCACGCTGCAGGTGAAGATCATTCTGTCACTAGTGATGATCAAGCTGTTAGTATTAGTGATGATCATGAATCGCAGAAGACTGCTCTAGTAATTGGTGGAGTGGGTGTAGGCTTACTTTTGCTTTATTCTCGTTAGCAGAACACCTGCAATTAAAACTATTAGAGTCCAGAGATGTTCAGCCATGAAACCAACAACTTTACCTGCAAAAGATAACAGCCAGCTAACAATTGAACCAATGATTCCTGGAAGTGCATCCAAAGCTTTTGCTGCTAGTTTCTTTAATAGTTCTGCAATGTGTTTGAGTTGTTTCTTTACCCATCCCGGATCAGATGGAGATGAAGGTGAAGGTGGAGGTGGAGGTGTGACAGTGCCACCTGTGAGTGTTAACACTAATGTGCTTATTGCAAATCCTAACGCAGTTAGTATACTAGCTATTGTGATTCCCTGCTCTCTGAAAAGCGTTCTAATTCTTTCAGCAAGAGTTGTGTCTTCGTAAAGGATTCTTTGAATTGTATTTTTTATTCTGCTGACCTGTGTTCTCAGTTGTTCTCTATTGTTACTTAGAACTTCTAACCTTATGGCTTTCTCCTCCTGCAAATCTTTTAAACGCTTAGAAATTCTGTTTTTTACTTCTTGTTCTAGGTTCAAATCATCAGCATCAGCAAGTTTTTGTTTCTCTTTGTTTATATCTTCATCCAGCTGACCTAGTTTTGACAGATTATTTGCTATTTCACCTCTGATGGTTTGTAGTGATTGATTAAGGGCTTCTATTTCTCTCATAGGTAATAGTTCATGTGGAGTCTTCAGTGAAGTTTCCTCAGAAAAAGAAGTCTCTATCTCTTGTATAAGTTGATCAGCCTCATCTGCAAGTTTATTAAGATCTTGCAATGGAACAGATTCTATTTGAGTAGCAGTTGGTAGTCCTAGTTCTGCTTTTTGAAGTAAGGAAACAACATGGGAAGGTGATGACCGTGTGCTAGGCACAATATCTAATTGCCTAAGTCGATTAGCAGTAAGTTTTTGTTTTAGTGAAACTTTTGATAGAAACTTAGCAGGATTAGATTTATATGTAAGTTGGACTTTTTCTCCTTTATCGCTAGTTGTATATAAATGATTTGCTTCCATTTTGAACTGGTTTGGATCTAAAACATCAGGTTCTTCTCCTAAACTTTTGTAGAAATCTCTAACTTTACCTTCCAGAAGTTCATGTCGTGCCACCTCATAATGCAGTGAATGATGGTAGGGAACCAAAGGGATTGCTTCGCTCATGTCGTCCGCTGGCTCAAATAAATCTTCAAATCCACCTTCTGCCATTTGTAACTTATTTTTTATTTTGAAAATAAAAAAAGATGGCACAATCGTTCGGTTCTGTTCTTGATCCTTACAGAAGGCTGAAAGAACCTCTCGGGGTAAAAGGAATAAGGCAAACAGTTATAGTTACAAATAATCCTTCTACTATTGATCAGAATGAAATACTTACTGTTAGGTTTCCTAATCTAGGTAAGAACGATGTTATTGTACCAGGCACTGTAAGACTATCATTCAAATTAGAATTAGAATCTGGCTCAGATGAAAATAGGACTTTGGCTTATAATGTAGGAAGAGCAATTGTGAGGAAGATTACTGTCAAACTGGAAGGGCGGGAAGTGATGTCATTGAATAATGCAGATGTATTTTTAGTTTATGCAGATAATTGGTTGACTGACAATGAAAAGAAAAACAGAGTGTTTCAAGGGATTCAGTCAGACAATGGGATAAAAGTTAGAATAGGAGCAGGAGATAAAGCTGACAATAACAAAAAAGATAACGCTGTCAATGTTGCTTTTGGAAACAAATTTTGTATTCCACTTGACTTTGAACTCATAAATTCACATCCTCCCTTCTATCAAGGAGCATTGCGCGACAGGCTGTCATACGACCTGACTTTCAATAGTTATGATCGTGTTATGCTTTCACAAGACCCGGAAGCAAAGTATAAGGTGTCTGGAATTTCTTTAGAGTTTGATGTTGTAAACCATCCTGAACTGGCTAGACTTATAGAAAATCAGTACAGTTCTAAGCTGCCTATCTATTATGAAAGAGTGTTGAATCACAGTACACTTTCAAAAAGCCAGGCTGATCCAATCTGGAACATTAACTTGAATACACCAGCTAGGTCAATGAAGGGAATACTTATGTTGTTTGAGGAACCAAAAGATTCATATGAAAGGCAAATAGAAAAGTTTTACAATCCACTAATCAATAGAGTATATTGCACAATTGAAGGGCAGCCAAACCAAATATTTGCATCTGGCATGCTGCCATACCAACACTATGATGAAGCAAGAAAGTACTTTACTGGAGGAAGATTGAAAGACCCAACATCTGATCTTGTGGCTAAAGATCTACATTTACACGGTGTTGGCGTAGAAGATTTCTTGACAAATAAATATGCGTTATGGCTGGATCTCAGAACAACTGACGACAACAAACTGCATGGAAGTGGAAGGCGAATTGAAAACGGATCAGAAGGAATCACAATACAAATTGAAAAGGAAGTAGGGAGTAGTAGTAAATCAGTTAAGATCTACGTGTTTGTTGTGTCAGATGCGCAGTTAAACATCTCTGAAAGCAGATTACAGGATATTGTTTATTGAACGTGTTAAAATGAAGTATCTAGATTTTCTTCCAAAAGATCCACACTGTTCTTTGATTTGTGGGGCAACAGGTTGCGGCAAAACAAGATATGTTTTGGATTTATTACAGACTGTTTACATAAATCACTTTGAACACATAGTCATATTCTGTCCAACCATAAAGCATAACAGAACATACAAGGAGAGAAAATTCATATGGTCTGATCAAAATATATTTATTGTAAATCCTTCTGATCGTCTAAATGTTTGCTTGGAGCATTATTTCGATCTTTTTCAGAACACGCCAACACTGTTTATTATTGATGACTGTGCAGCAGAACGTGACATTGTTAGAAAGAAAAGTGCACTAGCAAAGCTTGCATTCAGTGGACGACATGCATTAATATCAGTTTGGATATTAACACAAAAATACAATGCAGTTCTGAAAGACTTTAGAGAGCAACTCAAAACAATAACATTGTTCTATTCAAAGGACCGTGACAGTTTTGAAGAGTGCCTTCGAGAAAATGATGTCATTGAAAACAAACAGGAGAGAGAAAGAATAAAGAATAATCTGAAATCTTCTAAGCACTCGAAACTGGTTTTAAAAACTGATCAACCAGTTCAGTATGTATGTTTGTAGAAATCCTTGCTAAGTTCTTACTCAAGTTCTTGTCAAGTTCTTACACAAGTTCTTACTCAAGTTCTTGTTAAGTTCTTACTAAGTTCTTACCCAAGTTCTTACACAAGTTCCTACCTAAGTTCTTGTTAAGTTCTTGTTAAGTTCCTACCTAAGTTCTTACCTAAGTTCTTACTCAAGTTCCTACCTAAGTTCTTGTTAAGTTCCTACCTAAGTTCTTACTCAAGTTTAATTACTAGATTTTAATTTTATTCTGCATCAAAATAAAATGAACTGTGATGAATTGCTGATGCAGACTGCTACAGATATTGAAATCTGTGACAGTAGGACTATACCTGATAAAAAAGAAAGATTGTATTCACTTGCTGTTTGTGGAAAAACAAAACACTACCTTGGGCAGCAGTTAACTGTGGAAGAAGTACAACATCTTTCCTCAGAAGATATAGAAAAGTATCATGGACGGTATGAATCAGTGCTTGGTTCTAAGATGGTTAGAAGTATTGGACAGACTGTTATAGGTTTGTACACAAAGATTTTTGGACATTTTACACCTCTCGACTCGGAGGAAGACTTAACACATGATCTAACTCATGACCCTGTTGTTTCCAAGTCCCTCGAATCTCTTGCCTGTGGCCTGTATTATCGATTTGGTGCTTTATTAGTACCATTTGTTGCTGGATTAATTACTTTCAAACACATTAATTTTCAGAATAAAAAAGATGACAGATCAGTTGAAGCAGACAGTGGAGCAGACGAAAATACCAGAAGTGAACACAGTGACAAAGAAACCTGGTAGAGTAGAAGCAGGAAAAAAACTAGCCGAATGGAACAGACAAAAAAAGTTAAATCAAAAGGCAAAGCAGAACATTATGTCTGAAGTTGAGCAGACACCAAACATTCCTGAAGTGACTAAGGTCACACAAACTGATCAAGAATTAAAATCTTCATTTCTATCATACAGAAAAGTAGCTGTAGCAGCTGTTGTTGGAGGAGGTGGATACTTGCTTTACAAACTTTGGCAAGGCAAATATAAAGTGTCAGAAAGACCAAAATCAGAAACACCAAAATCAGAAACACCAAAACCAACAAACAAAGCAGTACAAACAATAACAAAGCCCACAGTAGTACCTGCAGTGGATTCATTTCATATGGAATAATTTTAATATTTTAATTTTGATAACATAAAAATGAGTTCTGAAAAGACAATAGTTAATCTGTTTTATCACGCTGCAGTGATTGGAGGCTTGAGTGTAGGTTACACAATGCTGGGTAAAAGTCTCCTCAGAATGAAACCAGCCGACTTGGGAAAGTTAGACTTCGAAGACGGTGCTAAACTAATTGGTGTTGTGACAGCTTCCTTTGCAACAAAAGACTTCCTGGTGAAGCAAGGAATTATTCCAGAAAATATAAACATGTAAGACAATAAAATGGCTAGCTTGGTTATGGTGGTGGGAGGTGCGATTGTAAATGCGCTTGCATTTTCTGGCAGCAACTATTTGTTTTCTAAACTGCAAAATGGTGAAGAGAGGGAAAGGCACAACAAAGCCATGGAACAACTGGCGAAAGCACAGGATGAATACGAGAAGAAACGAATTGCGCAGTTAGACTTTATGAATGATAAACTCAGGCAGCAAGGACATGCAAACAAAACCTTTGACAATGTTGATGCAGCCATTCAAGAATACTATCTTGTAACTGGAAAGAAAATGAAGACAAGTGCTCCTCCAAAACTGGGTGACTTTTATCAGCCTACAGAAGAGCAGAAGGTGGGCGAGATTGTTTTCATTGTTATTGGTATGGCTGTTGTTTACTTTATTGCGCGTGCTGTCAAATCTTAATATTCTGTCATTTAAAAAACCATGAGTGATGCTTTGTTATCTAAAATATATTATTCCCCAAAAGGATACTGGAAAGGAAGAACTGCTATTGACAAGCTCAGTGACGCAGCAGGTGTTTCTCAAGATATAGCAAAGAAATGGTTGTCAAAGCAGGCAGTTTGGCAGATCTATTTACCTGCACCAAGAAAAATTACACGACCACACTTTGTTAACATTAAACCGAATGACACTCATCAAATAGACCTGCTGTATTTACCGCATGACACAGTCAGAAGGAAGAAATATAAGTATGCACTGACTGTAGTTGATGTTGCAACAAGATACAAAGATGCTGAACCGTTGACAGAGAAAAGTGCTATAGCTACAGCTGTTGCCCTGCAAGAAATTTACAGACGTGGACCACTAAAGTATCCCAGAATGATTCAGTGCGATGATGGTAAGGAGTTTAAAGGAGCTGTCAACCAGCTTCTTTTAAAACATCATGTTACAGTGAAGAGAGGTATTCCAGGAAACCACAGGTCACAGGCTATTGTTGAGAGCTTTAACAAACAGTTGGCAGAAAAACTGTTTTCATATCAGTACCATCAGGAATTTTTGGACACAGAAAGTAAATTGCGAAACACTGAATGGGTCAAAAGATTACCATCAGTACTTAGAGCAATGAATCTGGAGGTATTTAAAGCTACAGGGTTAAGACCAGTTGATGCAATCAAACAGAAAACAATACCTGTTGCTCCAAAGTCAACAACACCAGTGGCATTACTACCTTTCAATCAGAAAGTCAGATATTTATATGCACCCGGTGAAGCTGAGGGTGACAGCAGGAAGCGTGCAACGGATCCAATCTGGAGTATTGACATTCATGAAATCAAGAGAGTAGTAGAGACAAATCCACCTATATATTACTTGAGAGAACCAGCACCGCAAAGAGCCTTTGTAAAAGAGGAATTACAATTAGTTCCACGTGGTACAAATGTTAAATGATTTTTTATTTCAGATTTTATAGTGTTAACAAAAATGGAAGCTCTGAGAAAGAATTCTAAGCAACTTCATTTTTTAATTTATATTTTTATTTTGAGTTATAAAATCAAACTCACAGCGATGGAAGACTCTGTATTAGAATCTTTATCGACAGTATTTGACACCGTTGAATTACAAGTAACGGATCCTCAAAATGTGCAGTCCAGTGTGCAAGACGCCATTGAACAAATTCCAAACAATTTGTTGATTGAACCTCCAGTAAAAGTGCAGATAGTCAGTTTAATAAAATACAAAACAGTCAGTGATGAGGTGCTAGAAGTTCATGTTTCAACCAGACAACTAGCACTTAATTCTATGGCAGAATTGAATGGAAACTGGGCAGATGAAATGATGAAACGGTTTGAGCAAGCTGCAGAGGATGCAAAGATGAAAGGATCCGGATGGTCAGAAGGGGAAATTCTAAAAATAGAATTGAAGCTAAGTAAATTTGCCCCCATCAGAGGTAGAAGTTACATACCTTTACCTCCTGCTCTTGTCAAAAAACGTGCTGTGCTGAACATAAAGAATGATGATGACAAATGTTTTATGTGGTGTGTTCTGGCAAGACTGTACAGTGTAAAGAAAAATGCAGAAAGAGTGTCTAACTATCATGCATACAGAAATAAACTAAACTTTACTGGTATTGAATTTCCTGTCAGCATTACAAGCATTGACGAATTTGAACAGCAAAACAAACCCACCACCGTAAATGTTTACACGTGGGATGAGGAAGATGAACTGAAACCAGTCAGAATATCAAAGAACTCACCAACGATTGGTGATTGTGATACTAACCATGTTGACATGTTACTAATGACTGATGGTGTAAAATATCATTACACTTTGATTCGTACAATGAGTAGACTGATGGCGAGCACAAGCAATCACAATAGTAAACAAGACTTTTGTAGGCGATGTCTCTTGCGTATTCCATCAATTCATGCAGCACTTATACACAAGCAACATTGTAAGAGCGTTGATGATGCGGTTGTGAAGTTAACAACACCACCGCCAGACAGCAAAGTGTATTTTAAGAATGTATGCAAACTACAGAAAAGTCCTTATGTTGTTTATGCTGACTTTGAATCTATCATTGTGCCATATGAAGGACCTTTACCAAAAGACCTACCTAAAACAATAACTCTAAGTAATCATCAAGTCTGTTCATATGCATTTATTGTTGTTAGTTCAGATGGTAAACATTCTAAACCGCAATTGTACAGAGGACCTAATGCAGCAAAGAACTTCTTACAGCAAATGAACCAAGTGCGAAATGACTGCTCCAAACAACTGAATCTTTCAGACATTGTTATGAAACCTGAAGACCAAGAACAGTTTAACTCTACCACACAGTGTTGGATATGCGAACAAAGTCTAACACCAAACACAGACAATCCAATAGTAAGAGATCATGATCATGTAAGTGGGCAGTTCCGAGGAGCAGCACACAGCAAATGTAATCTACAATTAAAGTTTGATCCTAAGACTTGGAAGCTTCCAATCTTCTTCCATAACTTGCGCGGTTATGATTCACATCTGATCATGCAGGCAGTAACTGATGAATACAAAGCAAGATGCATTGCGCAGTCTTCAGAAAAGTACATGGCCTTTACTCTGAATAGTTTATACTTCTACGATTCTGCTCAACATCTGATGGGAACACTTGAGTCTTTATCTTCATCACTAACTGCTTTCCCAATCACATGTAAGTACTTTGACAGTGACTTAGTTAGAAAGGGAGTCTATCCATATGAATACATGGATTCGTGGGAGAGGTTTGATGAAGATGAGTTACCACCAAAGGATGCTTACTTCTCACGGCTGAAGGGTAAAGGTATAAGTGACGAAGACTATGAACACGCTAAGACTGCATGGAATAAATTAGGATGTAATACAATGGGTGATTATCATGATCAATATTTGTTGGCTGATGTTTGTTTACTTGCAGATATATTTGAGAATTACAGAAGAACATGTATGAAGCACTACAATCTAGATCCTTCACATTACATATCTGCACCAGGCATGAGCTGGGATGCATTTCTTAGATTTACAGGAGTAAAGATTGACTTGCTATCAGATCTACCTACACTTCAGATGATTGAAAATGGACTACGTGGAGGAATCAGTATGGCTTCACACAATTACTGCAAAGCCAACAACAAATACTTGGACGACTTTGATCCTATGAAACCTTCTAATTACATCATGTATCTAGATGCAAACAATTTGTATGGTTGGGCAATGTGTCAGACGCTTCCACTTCGGAACTTTAAGATCTATTCAGGACCATTTTCACAATGTGTTGTGCTGACAATATTAAAAGCAGGCCCAGACAGTCGAAAGGGATGGATACTAGAAGTTGACTTAGACTATCCACTATCACTTCATGATCTACATAATGATTATCCTTTAGCGGCTGAGAGGTTAAAAGTAAACCCAAGAGAACCTCCAAAGCTGGTGCCCAATCTGTTTCACAAAAAGAAGTATGTGTGTCACTACAGACTGTTACAGTTTTACATTAGACATGGATTAATTTTGAAGGCTGTTCATCGTATAATTTTATTTGATCAAGAACAGTTTATGAAACCTTACATCATGAAAAACACAGAACTGAGAACCAAAGCCGCTGATGCATCAGAGAAAGACTTTTTTTAAACTGATGAACAACAGTTGCTTTGGTAAGACAATGGAAAACCCACACAAGAGAAAGGATGTTAGACTTGTTACAAGAGAAAATGAGGCCATCAAGCTGACATCCAAACCACAGTATCAAGACTTTAAATACTTTCATGAACAGCTGTATGGTATCTTAATGAAAAAACTTGTAGTCAAGCTTGACAAACCAGTATTCATAGGCTTTACTGTGCTAGAGTTGTCAAAACTGTTGATGCTTGAGTTTTTGTATGATTATTTGAAACCAAGATATCCCAAATCGAGAGTACTTTACACAGACACAGATTCATTCTTACTTGACATTCCAGCGGATGACATTTACAAAGATCTAGAAGCTGAAAGTCCTGCAGTAAAAGGAAAAGATTCTTTTTATGACACTTGCGACTACCCTAAAGAATCACCATTGCACTCAAATGTTAACAAGAAGGTTATTGGAAAGATGAAAGATGAAATGAATGGGAAGATAATTAAGGAGTATGTTGGATTGCGTGCAAAGATGTACAGTGTTGCAAGTGAGAAAGGGGTGGTTAAAAAAGCAAAGGGTGTAAGCAAACAGGTTGTAAAGTCGAGCATATCGCATGATAACTACAAGGAAGCACTGTTTCAGAAGCGAGTGTTTCACCATGACAACCCTAAGATCAGTTCCGCGCTTCATCAGATCAACACAACTATTGTAAACAAGAAATCTTTAGATGCTAATGACACAAAGCGCGTTTATTCATCACCAGAATATTCTTATGCAATTGGGCACTGGAGAACAAACGCGGCTTCAAATAGTCTGAGTGTGTAATAAGAATTTTTGTCAATCGGGAAAACCCGCTATGACGGGGAAGTGTTTGTGAAAGGGGAGTAGGCTTTGTTGAGTTTCAAAGCAGCCACCAAGTACACTTTTCAAAGCTTGATTCAATAAACAAGTTTTAATATTCATGAACCACGTGATACACCAGAACCAATCGTGGTGGAACAATATTAAACAAGTCATTTGCATAAAGTGCACTCGGTGGCCGCCTGAAAAGGCAGCCTAAATATTGAAGCGTAGTGAAGCGAAGCGTTGGAACAGAGTGACCCAAGCCGCCGGTTTACCAGCAAGACCTACCGTTCACGCGTGAACGGTACTATTTTTAGAATCCTAGAATTCTTGAGAATTTCGGAGCTGGCTTGTTTCTGGTACACATACAGGCAAAATTGGTCATCACTGAGTTTGTGTAACACAGGAAGTTGTGAAATACGTCACGGCAAAATTGTTACCAAAAACATCATAGATCGTATTGTGCAGGGTCAACTGCAACAAACTCAAACCGAGCCATTCATTCCTTCTTGTATTTGAGCGACTTATATACCAACATTTTTATGTCTTATTTTCAGCACAGGTGTAGGAAAAATCATATACCAAAGTCTTATTTATTTTCTAATTTAACATTTTTTTTACAAATATGACCATGGTCTTTTAAACAAACAGTGACATTAAACATTGTTATGTTAAAAAAAAGAAAAAAGAAAGAAAGCTTTTGCGCACAAATCAGAAATACAGGCCAAACCGTGAGTTTCTGTGGCAAAGCGCGACAGAGGAAATTGCACTGGTTTTATTTTTAGATCAGTGGGAAATTTTCAAGAACAGACGCTTGCATTTGGATGTGTCCAATGATAGTAGGTTTGGTTGTGATCAATCAGAATAATGTAGGCAGGGATGTCGTTAGGCGTCGGACATCGGACATATAACGATGAAAATCCCCAAATGTCCGATTCACATTGCCGCATGTCGGTCAGATGTCCTATCCGTTTTAGCCTGAGCGTGGTCATTGTCCGACTCGATATATCAATCAATCAATGAGTCTTATATCGCGCATATTCCGTGGGTACAGTGTACTCCATTCCTTCGGACAGCGCGATATTCGTTAATTTTCATTTCAAGATACAAATCTTCTAAAAGACCGAACGCTCTCGTGTTCAGCTGACACTGAAGTTGCCAGTGCCGTATGATCTTTTCTTTTGTTGGGAATTCCCGAACCGTCTGGTGCAGCCACAGAGATGCAGCGCTGATCTAAACTGAATAGTGCATGCTACAGGAGTACGGGAGACAACTCCAACTGACTAAATTTGTCGTCTGCTTTTGTTTTCGATACGAGACGATTATTTAGCTTGCTGTAAATAAAACGAAAGGGGAGACCAACAGCAAAAAATCCAGGATATCCATAAAGAACACCTGCAACGGCTCGTAATTTCCGTGGTTGTATAAGAGAAAGGGAGAATGTACGTTCTGGGTTACTGATTCCGACAGACCCGGAATTGGTTCAAAACAACCTTACTTTACTGTATTTTTTTTGTATGGATTTATGCAGTATTTTTCTGATTTTGTCGCATGTTTCATTTTAGTAAAAGTTTAGTCCAGAAGCCTATTTTGCGTTAATATTTAGGGTCTGTCGGAATCAGTGAGCCAGAACGTACATTCTCCCTTTCTCTGATGAGTTTTAAGATTTTAACAAGAAGAGCAAACGCTCGATCGAGTCACTTTCGCAGTTCTGAATATTATATGAGGCATCAGATGGACAGGAAGAAATTGCTATTCACAACACAATGAGTCACGTTCACATAAAATTTGAGCCCGGTCACTTTTATAGTTTCCGAGAAAAGCCCAACGTTAAGTTGTGTGTTGCCGAACAGAAAAGGCTAGTTATCTCCCTTGTTTTTCTGATAACGTTCGTAAAAGGCTACAGATGTAAATATTTTGATGTAAAGAATAATCCTACAAAGTTTCAATCACATCCGATGAACTTTGTCAAAGATATAAAATGTCTAATTTTTCCTTTGACGCTGACCTGTGACCTTGAAAAAGGTCAAAGGTCAACGAAACCATCGTTAAAGTGTAGAGGTCATTGGAGGTCACGACTAAACAAAATATGAGCCCGATCGCTTTGATAGTTTCCGAGAAAAGTCCAACGTTAAGGTGGTGTCTACGGCCGGCCGGCCGGACAGACTAACACTGACCGATTACATAGAGTCACATTTTCTCAAGTGACTCAAAAAGTGTACGCAGCTGTTGGTAGACTTTATTGGATGTCGTTATTCAAATGCAATCCGTCAGAGACAGAGAGCTTAGAAAGGAATTACGTTGTATTGTTTTCTTGCTTTCCTAAGTTTCAAGTTTCTTAAAAGTTTCCGCAGCTGTTGGTAGACTTTATAGGATGTCGTTATTCAAATGCAATCCGTCAGAGACAGAGAGCTTAGAAAGGAATTACGTAGTTGGTAGACTTTATCCCAGCGAAGCTGGAGGTATCCCGTGATCGACTTGAGAAATGTGCATACCGAATAATACATGATAAAGAAGGATCCTTTGTGCCCGGTTACGTGCTACAGTTGGAGATGGAAGTTCACCAAAAATTGGGACCATACTAACAAAAATACGGTGGGTGCAATAGTCGCCCCCATTTTTTCAGCAAACGCCACCCAACGCCGTTTTGGACGGGTAGAAATTCCGTAGTTTCCAAGTCTATGGATAAAGCTCGCTTTAAGAAGAATACGTCACGGTCGAAAGTCTTTGACGTCAATTAATGCATCATGACGTCATGCCTCCCTGTAGTCTTTCTCTCTCGCGCAGTATGTGTGTTCAGGGACCTAGGTCTATGGTGTGTTTGTGTTCATTTTGTGCACATGTGTTAGTGTTACCGTGACTGTTACTGTGTGTGTGTGTGTGTGTGTGTGTGTGTGTGTGTGTATGTGTGCGCGCACGCGTGCATGAGTCTGTACTCGTATGTGTGTGGTGTGCAGGGCCGGACTAGGCGAAGAGGAGGGGGGGGGGGGTTGCCAGTGGTGGCCCAGGGGGATGTCCCCCCTGGCGGCAGGGGCGGATCAGTTCATTTTATGACTGGTTTTTTTCAAAAGTATATTGTGAAGATATGGGTGTGAAGGCGCGAAGCGCCGAGCCGACGGCGCAAAGCGCCTAGCTTGGTAGGGGGGTCCGGGGGCATGCCCCCCCGGAAAATTTTGAAAAAAAGGATGCAAAATGGTGCAATCTGGTGCATTCTGAGGATGATCATTACCAGTTTCAGGCAGCAGATTTTGTCACTGATTAATACCCCAAAAATTGAAACTCAATGTAAAATAAAGAAATGCATACCTCATTCAATATTTTTATTTTTTGACTAGGGGGGGGGGGGGGTCCGGAAACCCTAGAACCCACCCACCCCTCGTTGTGGGGGTCAGGGGGCGAAGCCCCCTGAAGCTGACGGGTAGGTCATATTCTGAGATAGGAAAATGGTCGCTCCTTGCATGAAACGGCATAAAATAAGCAATAATAAAAAAAAATTAAATAAGTAAGGTACATGTTTAGGCTAGGGGGGGGGGTTGCGCAACCCCCATAACCCCCCCGGTAGTCCGGCCCTGGTGTGTGTGTGTGTGTGTGTGTGTGTGTGTGTGTGTGTGGGTGGTTTTACCGACAAATGGGGACGATTGTCACTGGAGAGCAGTCCAATGGGGACGCTTCCGACAAACGGGGACGTCCCCATTTGTCGGCCCGTGCGACCCCATTTGACTGGATTTGAGCAGATTGAGCGACCCCATTTGACTGCTTCCTAGCATCCCTGTGGACAAACGGACTGGATTTTCACACAGATTCATACACATATTTTAGCTCTGCACTTTGTGGTCTGCTCAACTAAACCATGTGATTTTTATCATGTGACTTCAAATGACTTTACAGTAACTGCTTTCATCAGAATTCAGTTTCTATTCAAATGCAGTCAAACCAAAACATTTATTTGAATTAAAAAAAAAAAAGTTATTGCATTTAATATATTTTATTAAGAGTATTTTGAAAGAGTTCTGATTATTTGATCACGGTTTTTTTTTGTATTAAAACAAAAACAAACACAGAAACATATACATTCCTGTGAAAAAAAAAATAATTACAATTATTTTGTTATGAGATTTATTTTAGGTTAATTCGAAGTGTTGTGTCTCATTATTACATCTTTTTTGTCCTGTTTATTGCAATTTTTATTTATTTTATTCATGTAACCCTAGGGGTTTTTTGAAATAAATATTGACTTGACTTGACTTATTGCGAAGTATGAACCGCGTAGGGGGAGCAAAGGAGGGAGGGAGAGAGAGAGGTACGGAGGAAGGGAGGGAGAGAGAGAGGTACGGAGAAAGAGAGTGAGAGAGAGATAGAGGGAGCAAAGGAGGGAGGGAGAGAGAGAGGTATGGCGGAAGGGAGACAGAGAGAGGGGGCAAAGAAGGGAGGGAGAGAGAGAGGTACGGAGGAAGGGAGAGAGAGGGAGCAAAGGAGGGAGGGAGATAGAGAGGTATGGCGGAAGGGAGACAGAGAGAGGGGGCAAAGAAGGGAGGGAGAGAGAGAGGTACGGAGGAAGGGAGAGAGAGGGAGCAAAGGAGGGAGGGAGATAGAGAGGTATGGAGGAAGGGAGAGAGAGGCAGCAAAGAAGGGAGGGAGAGAGAGAGAGGTACGGAGGGAGGGAGAGAGAGAGGGAGCAAAGGAGAGACAGATAGAGAGAGAGGTAAGGAGGGAGGGAGAGAGAGATGGAGCAAAGAAGGGAGGGAGAGAGAGAGTTACGGAGGGAGGAAGAGAGAGAGAGGCAGCAAAGGAGGGAGGGAGAGAGAGAGGTAAGGAGGGAGGGAGAGAGAGAGAAAGCAAAGGAGGGAGGAAGAGAGAGAGGTACGCAGGGAGGGAGAGAGAGAGAAAGGGAGCAAAGGAGGGAGGGAGAGAGATAGGTAAGGAGGGAGGGAGAGAGGGAGCAAAAGAGGGAGGGAGAGAGGGAGCAAAAGAGGGAGGGAGAGAGAGAGGTACGGAGGAAGGGAGAGAGAGAGAGGGAGCAAAAGAGGGAGGGAGAGAGAGAGGAACGGAGGAAGGGAGAGAGAGAGAGGGAGCAAAAGAGGGAGGGAGAGAGAGAGAGAGAGAGGTACGAAGGAAGGGAGAAAGAGAGAGGGAGCAAAAGAGGGAGGGAGAGAGAGAGGTAAGGAGGGAGAGAGAGAGGGAGCAAAGGAGGGAGGGAGAGAAAGAGGTACGGAGGAAGGGAGGGAGAGAGGGAGCACAGGAGGGAGTGAGAGAGAGAGGTAGGGAGGGAGAGAGGGAGCAAAGGAGGGAGGGAGAGAGAAAGGTAAGGAGGGTAAGAGAAAGAGAGGGAGCAAAGGAGGGAGAGAGAGATACGGACGGAGGGAGAAAGAGAGAGGAAGCAAAGGAGGGAGGGAGAGAGAGAGAGGTAAGGAGGGAGAGAGAGAGGGAGCAAAGGAGGGAGGGAGAGAGAGAGGTACGGAGGAAGGAAGGGAGAGAGAAAGGTACGGAGGAAGGGAGGGAGAGAGAGAGGTAGAGAGTAAGGGAGGGAGAGAGAGAGGTAAGGATGAAGGGAGGGAGAGAGAGAGGTACGGAGAAAGAGAGTGAGAGAGAGATAGAGGGAGCAAAGGAGGGAGGGAGAGTGAGAGGTATGGAGGAAGGGAGAGAGAGAGAGAGGGGGCAAAGATGGAGGGTGAGAGAGAGGTACGGAGGAAGGGAGAGAGAGAGAGGGAGCAAAGGAGGGAGGGAGATAGAGAGGTATGGAGGAAGGGAGAGAGAGGGAGCAAAGGAGGGAGGGAGAGAGAGGGAGCACGGGAGGGAGGGAAAGAGATAGGTATGGACGAAGGGAGAGAGAGAGGGAGCAAAGGAGGGAGGGAGGGAGAGGGGTACGGAGGAATGGAGAGAGAGAGGGAGCAAAGGAGGGAGGGAGAGAGAAGGATACGGAGGAAGGGAGGGAGAGAGAGAGGTACGGAGGAAGGGAGGGAGAGAGAGGGAGCACAGGAGGGAAGGAAAGAGATAGGTATGGACGAAGGGAGAGAGAGAGGGAGCAAAGGAGGGAGGGATGGAGAGGGGTACGGAGGAATGGAGAGAGAGAGGGAGCAAAGGAGGGAGGGAGAGAGAAGGATACGGAGGAAGGGAGGGAGAGAGAGAGGTACGGAGGAAGGGAGGGAGAGAGAGAGGTACGGAGAAAGGGAGGGAGAGAGAGAGAGGGAGCAAAGGAGGGAGGGAGAGAGAGAGGTACGGAGGAAGGGAGGGAGAGAGAGGGAGCAAAAGAGGGAGGGAGAGGTACGGAGGAAGGGAGGGAGAGAGAGGTACGGAGAAAGGGAGGGAGAGAGGTACTAGGTACGGAGGAAGGGAGAGAGAGAGAGGGAGCAAAGGAGGGAGGGTGAGAGAGAGGTATGGAGAAAGGGAGGGAGAGAGGTACGGAGGAAGGGAGGGAGAGAGAGAGGGAGCAAAGGAAGGAGGGAAAGAGAGAGGTACGGAGGAAGGGAGGGAGAGAGAGAGGTACGAAGGAAGGGAGGGAGAGAGACAGGTACGGAGGAAGGAAAGGAGAGAAAGAGGTACGCAGAAACGGAGGGAGAGAGAGAGAGGGAGCAAAGGAGGGAGGGAGAGAGAGGGAGCAAAGGAGGGAGGGAGAAAGAAAGGTACGGAGGAAGGAAGAGAGAGAGAGGGAGCAAAGGAGGGAGGGAGAGAGAGGTATGGAGGAAGGGAGAGAGAGAGAGGGAGCAAAGAAGGGAGGGAGAGAGAGGTACGGAGGAAGGGAGAGAGAGAGGGAGCAAAGGAGGGAGGGAGAGAAAAGGGTATGGAGGAAGGGAGAGAGAGAGAGGAAGCAAAGGAGGGAGGGAGAGAGAGAGGTACGGAGGAAGAGAGAGAGAGAGAGAGAGGGAGCAAAGGAGAGAGTGAGAGAAAGGTACGGAGGAAGGAATAGAGAGAGAGGGAGCAAAGGAGGGAGGGAGAGAGAGGGGTATGGAGGAAGGGAGAGAGAGAGAGAGGGAGCAAAGGAGGGAGGGAGAGAGAGAGATACGGAGGAAGGGAGGGAGAGAGAGAGGTATGGAGGAAGGGAGGGAGAGTGAGAGGTACGGATAAAGGGAGGGAGAGAGAGAGAGGGAGCAAAGGAGGGAGGGAGAGAGAGAGGTACGGAGGAAGGGAGGGACAGAGGGGGAGCAAAGGAGGGAGGGAGAGAAAGGTATGGAGGAAGGGAGAGAGAGAGAGAGGTATGGAGGAAGGGAGGGAGAGAGAGGTATGGAGGAAGGGAGAGAGAGGGAGCAAAGGAAGGGGGGAGAGAGAGAGGTACGGAGTAAGGGAGAGAGAGAGAGAGAGGGAGCAAAGGAGGGAGGGAGAGAGAGGGAGCACAGGAAGGAGGATCGAGAGAGAGGGGTATGGAGGAAGGGAGAGAGAGTCAGAGAGAGGGAGAAAAGGAGGGAGGGAGAGCGAGAGGTACGGTGGAAGGGAGAGAGAGAGAGAGAGGAAGCAAAGGAGGGAGGGAGAGAGAGAGGTATGGAGGAAGGGAGAGAGAGAGAGTGAGCAAAGGAGGGAGGGAGAGAGAGGGGGCAAAGGAGGGAGGGAGAGAGAGAGGTACGGAGGAAGAGAGGGAGAGATAGAGGTATGGATGAAGGGAGGGAGATAGAGAGGTACGGAGGAAGGGAGGGAGAGAGAGAGGTACTGAGAAAGAGAGGGAGAGAGAGAGAGGGAGCAAAGGAGGAAGGGGGAGAGAGGGAGCAAAGGAGGAAGAGAGAGAGGTATGGAGGAAAGGAGAGAGAGAGGGAGCAAATGAAGGAGGGGGAGAGAGGGAGCAAAGGAGGGAGGGAGAGAGAGGTACGGAGGAAGGGAGAGAGAGAGAGGGAGCACATAAGGGAGGGAGAGAGAGAGGTACGGAGAGAGGGATGGAGAGAGAGAGAGGGAGCAAAGGAGGGAGGGAGAGAGAGAGAGGTACGGAGGAAGGGAGGGAGAGAGAGGGCCGGAGCACATAAGGGAGGGAGAGAGAGAGAGGGAGAGAGGGAGAGAGAGAGACAGACAGACAGACAGACAGACAGACAGTTTTCACGCAAAAATGTTGTAAGGATTGTGGCGTGGTGGAAAAGCGTTTGCCTCCGAAGCCGGTTTTTCTTCACAACGCAGAAGACAGAAACTGCAGAGCCGCTCTTCACTAAACTTTAAGTCTCTGTCTGACTGTTTGTAAACCAAATGTGGCTCTGATTGTATAACTTTTAACATCATTGGGATGAAATAAACACTCGATTTTATCGTCCCATCCCCCCAGATTACGTATGTGGACCCCACTTATACCAAGGTGATACAAAGTACTCAATTTTATCCAATCTTAACAGATATTTTTAAATATCTATCACCCCCACTCCCGTCATCCTTCTGTTTTTAACCAGCTCCCGATTTATTTTAAATTTTTTAAAAATTTTTTTAACTATCGTACAAACCAATAATAGGCAATTTAGACCTTAATTTAAGCCCCCTAATTTTCGTTCGTTCGGTGTTTTTTTTCCTATAACCCAGATCATGTTCTTAAAAGGCTAACAATACATGCCTATAGGACATGAATGATATTTTGTCTGGTCGTAAGGAGTTTGAGATGAAAAGTGTTGTTTGACGCCAGCGCGGTGAAACTAGTATAGACATGTCCCTGGGTGTTACGATGACATCAGAGTTTAAACTGTTCTTTTTCTAAATTATTGTGGTTATCATTCTTAATTAGCGAGCCAATCCATCAGAGAAAAATGAAAAAAAAGAAGTCATTTTCTCATGTCTCAAGGGAAAACCAGTGCCTTGCCTGTCTAAAATCACCTCCCGTTTGAGGAATTTTGCAGCCAGCGCAGTTACTTACAAGATATATTAACGTCCTACAGGCATAGATTGTTGGCCTCGGACAGGACTGGGGTAATATGATAAAAAAAATAGAGGAGGAAAAGAAAAGGGCAAGATCAAGCAAGCCCGACCGTGATAGGACCCAGGACCCACTCTCCATGAGTACGGGAGGGGGGGGGGGGGGCAATAAGAGATATATGTTAAGGTCCTTGTAAGAGGAGTATTAATAATATTTCCTTTATATACGTTGACTTCCTAAGGGAAGGACCATTAAAAACATCGACTTTAATTCAATTATAGTTTCGTTAAAAAATGATAAAACTCGGGACCACCTGTTAAAAGGTTTAAAAGTGACAACATTGTAAGAAAAAAATATAAAGAACATGCGCAAACACGTAATACTGACCTATAGGGAAGTAAAATTGAGAGAAAACAGCTATCCTCTCGTTAATGTAATTTTGTTTTAATGTAGAGACCAAAAAGCAATGTACTCACGTTAAAATGACGAACACGGAACGAATAACAGCGACGTTTCGACCTAAGGGTCTTCTTCAGGCACAAAAACACAAAAATACACACACAAAAAAGAAGAAAGACGATAGAACAAATGAAGAGAAGAATAACTGACAAAACAACTGCACTGCACAAACCAACAAATGACAAAGACAGTGTTTTGTATAATCCGGAAGCAGGAGTTTAAAACCTATATATATATTAAGGGAAAAGTCTGGGTTGTGGCACTCGATCACTAGGTGGGGCACTGCCCTTCGCTCCCTGTTACCGGAGTCCCAATCCTCGTGGTAAGGCGTCCGCCCCGTGATCGGGAGGTCGTGGGTTCGAACCCCGGCCGGGTCATACCTAAGACTTTAAAATTGGCAATCTAGTGGCTGCTCCGCCTGGCGTCTGGCATAATGGGGTTAGTGCTAGGACTGGTTGGTCAGGTGTCAGAATAATGTGACTGGGTGAGACATGAAGCCTGTGCTGCGACTTCTGTCTTGTGTGTGGCGCACGTTATATGTCAAAAGCAGCACCGCCCTGATATGGCCCTTCGTGGTCGGCTGGGCGTTAAGCAAACAAACAAACAAACCCGAGTGCCAACAACAATAGGATGAGCATCAGAAGTGAAGATAAAGAGGGAATTTTTTTTCTCTGCGCGCGCGCCAGCAAGCAGGATGTCTCAGAACTGAAGCGGTAATAGTATGATCTAATTACAGGCGATGGGTTTATGGGTCACGTGATTATATATATGAAGTCTTCTATCGCGCGCGTATCTCCAGACTCGGACTCAAGGCGCAGGGATCTATTTATGCCGTGTGAGATGGAATTTTTTACACAATACATCATGCATTCACATCGACCAGCAGATCGCAGCCATTTCGGCGCATATCCTACTTTTCACGGCCTATTATTCCAAGTCACACGGGTATTTTGGTGGACATTGTTTTATCTATGCCTATACAATTTTGCCAGGAAAGACCCTTTTGTCAATCGTGGGATCTTTAACGTGCACACCCCAATGTAGTGTACACGAAGGGACCTCGGTTTTTCGTCTCATCCGAAAGACTAGCACTTGAACCCACCACCTAGGTTAGGAAAGGGGGGAGAAAATTGCTAACGCCCTGACCCAGGGTCGAACTCGCAACCTCTCGCTTCCGAGCGCAAGTGCGTTACCACTCGGCCACCCAGTCCACGTGATGTGGGGGCGGAGCCAAACATTGGTTGATACTTACTGTGTTGACATAAGTTCATTGGCCCCGCCCCAACATCATATGACTTACTAATCCATGGGCTATCATTGGTTCATGTTTTTGGCGCTAAACTATCTGACAGGTAAAGAACTATTTTGATGTGACACGTTATTACTTGGTGCAAATACGCGCAGTGTTTAAAACCACTTGGCGGACAGAACTGTACATTCTCACAATTCGACACTCACTACATCCATAATAACCACACCGTTGATCAATCGCTGAGAAATGGCACAAATGACAGTTGGGGAAAACATTCAGAAGTTGGAATGATCTTACCGAACGGCTGGCAGACTTTTCCAGAAAGAACGATTTGGTGTACGTGGTCAAATACAGTCGTGCTGTTCAACTTGCGAACAAGAATTCAAAACAGCCTTTTCCAGACGAACTGAAGTATGCATACGCAAAACTTGTGTGCAAGTACTCAGGAAAAGGACGACTCACAGGCCGAGGTGCGAAGAGGAGCAATGGGTAAGCGGATTAATATTTAGTTGCTGTACTTCTTATGCGTCCTTGTCACAGATAGTAACTCGTATGAATGTTTAAATTTAATATTATTATTATTATTTTTTTTTTAGGTTTACAATGTTTCAACATTCATTCCAGTATCGACTGACATTTTAACGAGTGCGGAAAGTCTGTCTGTCTGTCTGTCTGTCTGTCTGTCTGTCTGTCTGTCTGTCTCTCTCTCTCTCTCTCTCTCTCTCTCTCTCTCTCTGCGCGCACTTCTTCTTCTTCTTCTTTGTCGGACAGATTTTTCACACAAATGACCAGGAAACCAGATTACGTAAGCCGTGTCAGCTGTACCCTTTGTAAAAGTCAGCGTAGCTCGAGAACGGCATTGAAGTATTTTCGGTGTTCTTTACCTTGCCCAGGAAGCAGCGCACACTCGAGTCAAGGACGTCGTAAAATGGCCCTCGGTCAAGTTTTCACCGAGAACCATTTTATGATGTCCTTAACAATTATGTGTTAGTCGGCTTAGAATATGCGCGCAGGTTTCAAAGTTTTGATCCATTCGATTATCTCAACAGACATCCTTTGATTGTAAAGTTGAATGCGGGCACATGATGGTTGAAAATACTTAACTTGAAAGTTTCCCGCTGTGGTAGATTTTTATGGTGGTTGTCACACAGGCAGCGACGGCTTTACTGGTCGGACCCAGTTGTGCGTTACCTCGCTTTTGCCTTTAATGACTGACTGACTGGCTGACTTTGGGGATTAACGTCCTCTTAGGTAACTAGGATCTATTTGGGAACATTTACTGTGATACTGTAAGAGGAGCAAGAAAAGAAAAGAAAAAATATTTTTTTTTAAAATAGGGGATGAGGGGGGGGGGTAGATGGGGGGAGGGCTGAGACCATGGAACTAGTTTTTAGAAGTTATGCAATAAAACATTTAAACATTGTAGGCTCAGACCACTTCGCCGTATTTAATCTCAGACACCGTACGTTATTAGACGCGAAAGTGCAATACTTAATGATCCGCTCAAAGCACTGTTGAAGCAACAATTTGTCTTTTGGTCGCAGATAAGGACATACTCTATCAAAACATGTGAATATACGTCTAAAGCATGACTAAACGCCCCGAAGGGCTCCGTCTAGTAACTCTATTTTTGATATCGTTTTTTAAATGTCAGCAATTTGCAATGAGGTCACCCATCATAAAATAAGGTTATTAATTATTTCCATACGCCATCTAAGTGAAACGGAGGCATTTTGTATCGCTGATCAAGTTTTATTTACAAACTGCTCTTGCAGCGGATCATTTGATCGGAACTAAATAAGTAAAGTGAAAATAGGTAAATAAATATATAGATGGATAAATCAGAAAACAAGATTGCAAAACATAAACACGTTCATAAAACATGTTAGTTTCCACTATTGCCGTAAACAAGTTCTCTGCAAAAACATTGAAAGTCAAATATTGTTTTCGCCTCTGTTTCTTCTTGTTGTTGATTTTTTACATTAATTTTAGTCAAGTCTTGTAGATTTTATCTTTGAAATATTTGCTTTGTGTTTCGTAACAGAATTAACTATGGTATTGTGTTGCTTAGTACTTGATGCATGAATTGGCGTCTCGCAGAATTAAACGCCGCTGAGGAAGGCCTGGCAACAGGTCGAAAAGTTGGGCTGCCACTTGAAATTCTTTGTTAGGCTTTTCTTTTCCTTGATTTTGTTGACATCTCTCTCTCTCTCTTTCTCTGTGTATGTGTGTGTGTCTCTCTCTCTCTCTCTTTCTCTCTCTCTCTTTCTCTCTCTCTCTCTTTCTCTCTCTCTCCCCCTCTCTCTCTCTCCCCTTCTCTCTCTCTCTCTCTCCCCTTCTCTCTCTCTCTCTCTCCCCCTCTCTCTCTGTCTTTCTCTCTTGAGTAATATTTGCAAACTAGTATCTTGACTAAATGTAAAAAAACAGCCATACTCGGGTGGAGGTCTGGCGGCACTGAAGAAAGCTTCTGTTTTTGTCGAAGCGCTGTAAATAATTAGAAACGCTGCTTTGAGTTTTTTTGTAACCCAAGATCCCAACACTGAAGAAAAGCACGGGGGGTAAAAGTGCACCGGATGACCCTGTGAACCCAAACGACATTGTACGAAGACCCTGTAATCCCGCTGTCTGTTTGGCTAATGGGTTTTTCTGTCGCACTTAGCACAGTGACTGTCATCCCAGAGCAATAAACACATGATCTATAGCGTCTGCACAATGCATGGCTTACCAACCCTGCCTGTACGCTGCAGGTGTCACGCTGAGTTTTTCAATTGGCGAACCGCAGCAATACAGAAACAAGTCGCGTAAGGCGAAAATACAATATTTAGTCAAGTAGCTGCCATTTTTCAGCAAGACCGTATACTCGTAGCATCGTCAGTCCACCGCTCATGGGAAAGGCAGTGAAATTGACAAGAAGAGCGGGGTAGTAGTTGCGCTAAGAAGGATAGCACGCTTTTCTGTACCTCTCTTTGTTTTAACTTTCTGAGCGTGTTTTTAATCCAAACATATCATATCTATATGTTTTTGGAATCAGGAACCGACAAGGAATAAGATGAAAGTGTTTTTAAATTGATTTGGAACATTTAATTTTGATAATAATTTTTATATATTTAATTTTCAGAGCTTGTTTTTAATCCGAATATAACATATTTATATGTTTATGGAATCAGCAAATGATGGAGAATAAGATAAACGTAAATTTGGATCGTTTTATAAATTTTTATTTTTTTTTTACAATTTTCCGATTTTTAATGACCAAAGTCATTAATTAATTTTTAAGCCACCAAGCTGAAATGCAATACCGAATCCCGGGCTTCGTCGAAGAATACTTGACCAAAATTTCAACCAATTTGGTTGAAAAATGAGGGCGTGACAGTGCCGCCTCAACTTTCACGAAAAGCCGGATATGACGTCATCAAAGACATTTATCAAAAAAATGAAAAAAACGTATGGGGATTTCATACCCAGGAACTCTCATGTCAAATTTCAGAAAGATCGGTCCAGTAGTTTAGTCTGAATCGCTCTACACACACACACACACACAGAGACACACAGACACACACACACACACACACACACACACACACACGCACATACACCACGACCCTCGTTTCGATTCCCCTCGATGTTAAAATATTTAGTCAAAACTTGACTAAATATAAACAAGTCGCGTAAGGCGAAAATACAATATTTAGTCAAGTAGCTGTCGAACTCACAGAATGAAACTGAACGCAATGCAACGCAGCAAGACCGTAGCATCGTCAGTCCACCGCGCACGGCAAAGGCAGTGACATTGACAAGAAGAGCGGGGTAGTACTTGCGCTGAGAAGGATAGCACGCTTTTCTGTACCTCTCTTCGTTTTAACTTTCTGAGCGTGTTTTTAATACAAACATATCATATCTATATGTTTTTGGAATCAGGAACCGACAAGGAATAAGATGAAAGTGTTTTTAAATTGATTTCGAAAAAAAAAAATTGATAATAATTTTTATATATTTAATTTTTAGAGCTTGTTTTTAATCCGAATATAACATATTTATATGTTTTTGGAATCAGCAAATGATGGAGAATAAGATAAACGTAAATTTGGATCGTTTTATAAATTTTTATTTTTTTTTACAATTTTCAGATTTTTAATGACCAAAGTCATTAATTAATTTTTAAGCCACCAAGCTGAAATGCAATACCGAAGTCCGGGCTTCGTCGAAGATTACTTGCCCAAAATTTCAACCAATTTGGTTGAAAAATGAGGGCGTGACAGTGCCGCCTCAACTTTCACGAAAAGCCGGATATGACGTCATCAAAGACATTTATCAAACAAATGAAAAAAAAATATGGGGATTTCATACCCAGGAACTCTCATGTCAAATTTCATAAAGATCGGTCCAGTAGTTTAGTCTGAATCGCTCTACACACACACACACACACACACACACACACAGACACGCACACACACACACACACGCACATACACCACGACCCTCGTTTCGATTCCCCCTCGATGTTAAAATATTTAGTCAAAACTTGACTAAATATAAAAACAAGTCGCGTAAGGCGAAAATACAATATTTAGTCAAGTAGCTGTCGAACTCACAGAATGAAACTGAACGCAACGCAACGCAGCAAGACCGTATACTCGTAGCATCGTCACTCCACCCCCCGTGGCAAAGGCAGTGCCCGTGGAATTGACAAGAAGAGCGGGGTATTCGTTGCGCTGAGAAGGATAGCACGCTTTTCTGTACCTCTCTTCGTTTTAACTTTCTGAGCGTGTTTTTAATCCAAACATATCATATCTATATATTTTTGGAATCAGGAACCGACAAGGAATAAGATGAAAGTGTTTTTAAATTGATTTCGAAAAAAAAAATTTATAATAATTTTTATATATTTAATTTTCAGAGCTTGTTTTTAATCCGAATATAACATATTTATATGTTTTTGGAATCAGCAAATGATGGAGAATAAGATAAACGTAAATTTGGATCGTTTTATAAATTTGTATTTTTTTTTAACAATTTTCAGATTTTTTAATGACCAAAGTCATTAATTAATTTGTAAGCCACCAAGCTGAAATGCAATACCGAACCCCGGGCTTCGTCGAAGATTACTTGACCAAAATTTCAACCAATTTGGTTGAAAAATGAGGCCGTGACAGTGCCGCCTCAACTTTCACGAAAAGCCGGATATGACGTCATCAAAGACATTTATCAAAAAAATGACAAAAACGTTCGGGGATTTCATACCCCGGAACTCTCATGTCAAATTTCATAAAGATCGGTCCAGTAGTTTAGTCTGAATCGCTCTACACACACACACACACACACACACACACACACACACACACACACACACACACACACACACACACACACACACACACACGCACACACGCACGCACATACACCACGACCCTCGTTTCGATTCCCCCTCGATGTTAAAATATTTAGTCAAAACTTGACTAAATATAAAAATATTTTTTTTAAAAATAGGGGATGAGGGGGGGGGGGGGGTAGATGGGGGGAGGGATGAGACCATGGAACTAGTTTTTAGAAGTTATGCAATAAAACATTTAAACATCGTAGGCTCAGACCACTTCGCCGTATTTAATCTTAGACACCGTACGTTATTAGACGCGAAAGTGCAATACTTAATGATCCGCTCAAAGCACTGTTGAAGCAACAATTTGTCTTTTGGTCGCAGATAAGGACATACTCTATCAAAACATGTGAATATACGTCTCAAGCATGACTAAACGCCCCGAAGGGCTCCGTCTAGTAACTCTATTTTTGATATCGTTTTTTAAATGTCAGCAATTTGCAATGAGGTCACCCATCATAAAATAAGGTTATTAATTATTTCCATACGCCATCTAAGTGAAACGGAGGCATTTTGTATCGCTGATTTTATTTACAAACTGCTCTTGCAGCGGATCATTTGATCGGAACTAAATAAGTAAAGTGAAAATAGGTAAATAAATATATAGATGGATAAATCAGAAAACAAGATTGCAAAACATAAACACGTTCATAAAACATGTTAGTTTCCACTATTGCCGTAAACAAGTTCTCTGCAAAAACATTGAAAGTCAAATATTGTTTTCGCCTCTGTTTCTTCTTGTTGTTGATTTTTTACATTAATTTTAGTCAAGTCTTGTAGATTTTATCTTTGAAATATTTGCTTTGTGTTTCGTAACAGAATTAACTATGGTATTGTGTTGCTTAGTACTTGATGCATGAATTGGCGTCTCGCAGAATTAAACGCCGCTGAGGAAGGCCTGGCAACAGGTCGAAAAGTTGGGCTGCCACTTGAAATTTTTTGTTAGGCTTTTCTTTTCCTTGATTTTGTTGACATCTCTCTCTCTCTCTTTCTCTGTGTATGTGTGTGTGTGTCTCTCTCTCTCTTTCTCTCTCTCTTTCTCTCTCTCTCTTTCTCTCTCTCTCCTCCTCTCTCTCTCTCCCCCTCTCTCCCCTTCTCTCTCTCTCTCCCCTTCTCTCTCTCTCTCTCTCCCCCTCTCTCTCCCCCCTCTCTCTCTGTCTTTCTCTCTCTCTTTTCTCTCTCTCTCTCTCTATCTCTCTCTTTCTCTCTCTCTCTCTCTCTCTCTCTCTCTCTCTCTCTCTCTCTCTCTCTCTCTCTCTCTCTTTCCCTGCCTCACAAACACAAATACACACGCACTAACTCACACAAAGCAGCAGGCTGGGATGCGGCAAATTGGGTAAGGCAGACTGGGATACGGCAAGTTGGGAGAGGCAGGATGGGATGCCGCCAACGCATCTAGCAGTGCAAATTCTAGAGGGGGGGGGGGGGGGCGTTCTTTTAAATCAAGTTTTGCCCAGTTTTGATTTTGCCGGTTTTGGTAATCCTACATTCCTCTGTGCGACAGCGGACTAAATGCGCATTTAAAACTATTTAGATGTTTTGCTTAAATTTTGACTTGGAGCGAAATAAATTAAAACATCTTGTTCGTTGTGCTTTTGTTTTAAATTAAAGAGTATTCCATTTCTAAATTAAATATCACTTGCCTGTTAGCTCTTTATTGGTGTTGCAATAGTTGTATATACTTGGAAAAAAAAAAGGCATACAACGAGACAGTTATGGTAGCCAAAGAAGCAAATATGAATAAGAGACCTTCCTCCGTTTTTACGTTTTACTGACAGACGACTCAATTCGTCATCAATGACTTGTTATTGGCGCCACAAAGCCAAGAACTCACCCTTTTTCCTCCGGCGAGTATGACTCCAGGGCGTAACTCCACACACTCAGATTTGTTCAAGTGGTCTGTATTCCCAATGGGTAGGGAGGGGGGGCATGAAACCTGCTTAAGTGTGCCAGGTAACGTGTCACTATTTCAAGAAAACAAAACACCACAAAAGCTTCTTGTGTGATTAAAGAATTACTCAAGCGAGCGATAAGTGTGTGATCACATCCGTTCTGTACCCCAGGACAGTTTTAGAGAATGCGTCATACTCATTCAGCTATTTCCTTGTTCATGATCGAAAAGAATGGAAAGCTCCAAAACAAAAACAATCTTTGGAACTTTAAGCAAAGGGTTCTCTGAAGTTTCAACAATCATTTCAAGATATTGCCTTGACCGGGGAAAGATAACATAGATGGGTAAAAGCCGGCAAATATTTCATGAACTGATACACGTAAAATTGACGGGTGTAAGCCAGCAAATATTGCATGGACTATAAAAGTCTAAAAAGGAAGAACAGTGTTCTTGTTACGGCGATGACCTTAAAGGTTATCTCACAGAATGTTGTTTGAAACCCAACAGAAACAAATAAAAACAAAAACAAAAAGGTCAGACATTTAACGTAAGAGTTTAGAATAGGATGCTTCGAAAAACTTATTGAATTAGTTATACATGTATACATCTGTTGAAGGCTTCTCGGTACCGTAAATATAAAAGAAGGCGAACATTCAAAGAACTATTGAGGTAGGGGTCCAAATCAAAAGTAACGAAATTGCCTTACTTTTGTTCTTAACCAATATACATTCAACATTTAATATACATGCCAAGCGTTTCAAGGGTGCTGCCAATTGTTTCTTTCAGCATTTGTTGAACATTTATTAACACTGTTTCTACAAGTAGACCCAAATTGATTTAGTCTTAAATTCCAACACAACGGGTTTTTTCTATACTGCATTTTACGTTTGACAAGAAACCTGATTTAGACCACCCAGATACGGTATTTGCAAAATATTTATCTCTTTTATATCATTTTTCAAAATTGTTGTTTATGAAATCGAAAATCACATCGAAAAATGTCACTATTCGATGTTCCCTCACTAATCTGGGTGTGAAGGGTTTTCTTGAAGCAGACACCGGGGCTTGCTAAACGATTGCCGCTTAAGCGGAGGGGAGTCAAGCATGATTAAGTGCCTGGCCTGCCAATTGACACCTACCGGCGAAAACACACAATAGGCCACAAGGAAGTTTTCTTTTGTCGGAGAACAAGGAAGAGGCATGCTGGCTGTCTCTGGATCATAATTATGTAGACTATCTTTGAATATGTCCGAGTTTGTTTATGTTTGAGAAGGAGTACGCACAAGACAGACACGGACAAGCAAATAACATATAGACACTAAACAATCTAAGTAGTAAATGGATTTATGCTGATCTGTATGTGAGCAGCACACGTCTTCAGATGTCTATAAAAAGATGTATGAGCAACTGCAGAACTAAAACATGCAGAATATTATGAAGCATCGATTGGAGATAACTATTGCGAGCATGACCAAAATGTGAAATCATGTTTTTGACAGTTTTGAACTGCCAAAATGAAGTGAGGAAATGGAGTTTATCTTTTAAGCATTGCAAGGGGTTCTAGAACTGTCCGAGGGGGTATGGGGAGATAAGTGTTACCATACATGGTGTACCTCAATCAACATTAGACATTCAGTGACTTTAAAACAGCCCTTACAGGCATGATCAGCGCGTTTTCCATGGATGATTGCGTTCATGTCTTTGATGAATTTGTCTCGACATTGCGCGTGTGTAACTTCACAACGAAGGGGTTAATTTGTCCAGTACTTTAAGTTTAAGAAATAATTGTTATGGTCATATTTGTTGTGCAAAAACTTCGACCATTTTACACAGTTTTGAATGTTTATTTATTTATTTTATTTATTTATTTATTTATTAAGGAGATTTCTATAGCGCATAACGAAAAGCACTATGCGCTTTACAATATCACTAAGTATAAGCACACGCAAACATACTCTGATTAAATAGAACTTAGTTTAGCAAGACATACTAAGAACACTAAACATTTGAGTTCATACAAAAATTGAGAACTAAATTAAATACTGGACAAGCGATTTAAATAAGCTTAAGGCCTACACCAACTGCAATGGGCTAATTCAAATACAAAAGTTTAGTTAACTATAAAAGGCAGTGCATAAAACTCCATAATCCTAAGAGGGTCAAACAAATAAGAAACATAAGACTAGATAGTGTCTGTAAAAGAAGCCGACATTTACCCTTTTCTCCAACATTTGTTCCAAAACACACCTCCGAATGATTGTCGATGACTCGAAAGCTTTCCTATCTTGTGATTGCCTGGAACCTAGCTACAACTGCTTTGTGTTTAATAACTATCATCATGTATTGAATCCCGTGCTCTTTCTTCGGCGGAGGTGGGAGGGGGGGGGGGGGTTAGATATTTTGCTGGTAGTATTTTTTTCGACCGAGTTATCTATATTCGTTGGGCAGTTTTCTTTGTCGGACAGATTTTTCACACAAATGACCAGGAAACCAGATTACGTAAGCCGTGTCAGCTGTACCCTTTGTAAAAGTCAGCGTAGCTCGAGAACGGCATTGAAGTATTTTCGGTGTTCTTTACCTTGCCCAGGAAACAGCGCACACTCGAGTCAAGGACGTCGTAAAATGGCCCTCGGTCAAGTTTTCACCGAGAACCATTTTATGATGTCCTTAACAATTATGTGTTAGTCGGCTTAGAATATGCGCGCAGGTTTCAAAGTTTTGATCCATTCGATTATCTCAACAGACATCCTTTGATTGTAAAGTTGAATGCGGGCACATGATGGTTGAAAATACTTAACTTGAAAGTTTCCCGCTGTGGTAGATTTTTATGGTGGTTGTCACACAGGCAGCGACGGCTTTACTGGTCGGACCCAGTTGTGCGTTACCTCGCTTTTGCCTTTAATGACTGACTGACTGGCTGACTTTGGGGATTAACGTCCTCTTAGGTAACTAGGATCTATTTGGGAACATTTACTGTGATACTGTAAGAGGAGCAAGAAAAGAAAAGAAACAAGTCGCGTAAGGCGAAATTACTACATTTAGTCAAGCTGTGGAACTCACAGAATGAAACTGAACGTAGTCCGCCGCTCGTGCAAAAGGCAGTGAAAGTGACGAGCCTGTTTGGCGCGGTAGCGGTTGCGCTGTGCTTTGTAGCACGCTTTACTGTACCTCTCTTCGTTTTAACTTTCTGACCGTGTTTTTAATCCAAACATATCATATCTATATGTTTTTGGAATCAGGAACCGACAAGGAATACGATGAAAGTGTTTTTAAATTGATTTCATTGATTACATTTTTATATTTTTAATTTTCAGAGCTTGTTAATTGTTTTTCATTCAAATATAACATATTTATATGTTTTTGGAATCAGGAAATGATGAAGAATAAAATGAACGTAAATTTGGATCGTTTTATTAAAAAAATTTTTTTTACAATTTTCAGATTTTTAATGACCAAAGTCATTAATTAATTTTTAAGCCACCAAGCTGAAATGCAATACCGAAGTCCGGCCTTCGTCGAAGATTGCTTAGCCAAAATTTCAATCAATTTTATTGAGAAAAAAAAGGGTGTGACAGTGCCGCCTCAACTTTTACAAAAAGCCGGATATGACGTCATCAAAGACATTTATCAAAAAAACGTCCGGGGATATCATTCCCAGGAACTCTCATGTAAAATTTCATAAAGATCGGTCCAGTAGTTTAGACTGAATCGCTCTACACACACACACACGCACAGACAGACAGACACACACACACACACACACACTACACCACGACCCTTGTCTCGATTCTCCCTCTACGTTAAAACATTTCGTCAGTCAAAACTTGACTAAATGTAAAAAAACAGCCATACTCGGGTGGAGGTCTGGCGGCACTGAAGAAAGCTTCTGTTTTTGTCGAAGCGCTGTAAATAAGTAGAAACGCTGCTTTGAGTTTTTTGTAACCCAAGATCCCAACACTGAAGAAAAGCACGGGGGTAAAAGTGCACCGGATGACCCTGTAAACCCAAACGACATTGTACGAAGACCCTGTAATCCCGCTGTCTGTTTGGCTGATGGGTTTTTCTGTCGCACTTAGCACAGTGACTGTCATCCCAGAGCAATAATAAAGAAAATATCAAGTTTAAAATTTTCTGATCCTGAGGCATTTTGGAAGATAATAAATGGTTGTAGCCAAGACAAGAGAGAAACATATGCTAAAGTATCCTGTGATGCATTTTTTGAGCATTTTAAACGTCTTGGTAAGACAGATGACAATGATGCTAATTCTGCAGATCAGCAAAATGATCAAAGTACCTTTTCTATAGATACATATTTACTAAATGACCTGTTTACTGAAGAAGAGGTTAAAATTGCTCTCAGAAACTTAAAAAATAATAAAGCTTGTGGCTTAGACGCTATAACAAATGAATTTTTGAAGAATGTCTCAGCAGATCTCTTGTCAGTTATTACTAAGTTTTTTAATTTAGTCCTTGTATCCGGCAAAGTACCCGAAGATTGGACTATTGGTGTCATTAAGCCCCTTTTCAAGAATAAGGGTAGTAAGGATGATCCTAATAACTATAGAGGTATTTCCATCCTGAGCTGTTTTGGAAAAGCTTTCACCTGTCTGTTAAACAACCGCCTTACTCATTTTTTTGATGCCAATAACACTATTGGTGAAGAACAAGCAGGTTTTCGCTCCGACCATAGTGTGACTGATCATATTTTTACCCTGAATGCTATAATAGACTTTTTCCTGTCTAAAAAGAAGAGATTGTACTGTGTTTTTGTTGACTATGAAAAGGCCTTTGACCTTGTTAACCGCTCCTTTTTGTGGCAGAAATTGTTAAATTGTGGTGTGCGTGGTAAGATGTTGACGATTGTTCAAGATATGTACTCTAAAGCTAAGTCCTGTGTACAGTGGAACACTAAGTTGTCTGACTTTTTTTCTTGTTCTGCCGGTGTGAGACAAGGTGAGAACTTGTCTCCCCTGCTTTTTTCCGTATATTTAAACGATGTGAAGAATTATTTTGATCGGGAGTCAGCTCTAAATACCTTAGGACGTGAATCCGAAAATGTAAACTGTGACAACAGTGATATTAACGTTCTGTATGGGTTGTTCATTTTGTTGTATGCTGACGATACGGTTATTTTTGCTGAATCGCCAGAATCCTTGCAGATCGCTCTAGATATTATGGA
>NC_090251.1:46318001-46373001 GCF_037325665.1 Littorina saxatilis | reverse complement strand
TTGATTGATTTTTCCGTTCTCCCAGGTCAACCTGCTAGAGACGCCAGTAAATACAGCACCCTATACTCTGACATGTAAAATTAACTTCATGCTTCTCCGCTAATTTCAAGCGGTACAATTATCTTGAGGGTGAAAATCATGGGGGGATACACCTGTTCAAAGTTCTATCAGCAGCACCGCTCGGGATAGTCACATACATGTCATGTCACGTGAGTATAGGGTGCTGTATTTACTGGCGTGTGAAACGAGACGTCTTTTTATCAGATTGGGTTTCAGTTTCGCTGTAAATGAGACAAGAAATATTGTTGAATGAAACATATGGTGAGTCAAAGAGAATTATTTCTGTACAACAGTAACTTAAAAGCACTTGTCGGATAGCTAGATTTCTGAGGTTGATTTGGTGACTGACATAGAATCTACATGTCTCTCTTGTTGTTGATGATCTGTAATGGTCTGTGACATCCTGAACTCAGGCCAAAATGAGTTCGGCTCATTCTATCCCTGACATGATGCCTTGAGTTTCCTTGTATGGCAAGGAAACCGATTTTTTTTTTTACATATTTAGAGTTTTTTGTAATGTATTATTGATATAAGCAGATTCGCGATCGTCCATTATGATTTTTCATGGTGTTTCATAATTTTTATGTAATTGTAAGACAGTTTCAAGTGAGCTATATTTCGCGGCTGTATTTACTGTGCAAACAACTCTAAATATGGCAAAAGTGTCACGTGATAATCAACCGTTTGGTTTCGGCGCTCACTGGAGCAGACGATTTTTTCTGTAACCAGTTGACAGTGATGAAACTGGTCATATATTACGGTCTCCTTCCGGCAGCAGTCCCAAAATTTCAACTTGTTTTGACCTTAGAACGATGTCTTTATCATAACTGTGAAGAACAGAACGGAGATCACTGTCGAAGTCAGCCAATCTGCAATCATTTTCGTCTCGCGAACACTGATCTCAAATTTAGATCAGTGCTCGCAAAAAACATATGGGAGATAACTCTGTATTTTTGTTTTGATAGATTCGCGTAGGACTGTAGCGTCCGGTCAGAGAGACAACTGGCAATAGCCGTGGAGCGATGCTTATCAGAATGGGTCTGTGAGTGTTGCTGTTTTGCCAGTTCCACGAAAAGAAATTAGAAATACGCCTCAGGAATATTGTTGTCTTGTCTAGTCAGAAGTGAGACTATAAAGTGGCAAGGTGTTTTTTTAGCGAGAGACCCAGAGAGAAAAAGATTCAGACAAGCAGACAGACAGAACAAATAACAGACGGCAGGAATGGCCAACTGTAAGAAATTTCAATCTACTTCTTTTTCTGTATACTGAGGAAATCCCTATACAGGGCAACTATCCTCACTCGGGTATGTAACTTCAAGAAATTCATTAGCTCGCCACAAATTTCACTAGCCCGGTTCATATACCACACACTAGAATTGTGACGGTCATGAACACACAAAGTAGCAGTGATACGAGACAACCAGGTTGTGGCCAGCAATGAACACATGTATGCAGGTAAAGGTAGGATGTCAGCTTGGCTTCTGCCAAATTAACTTCACATTAAATGCTCCTCAGCCAATTTCAAGAGGTACAATTATCAAGAGGGAGAAAAACATGTCAAGATCTTACTATTAAAGCAGATTTGTGATGAAATTTGATAGATTTTAACCCAAAATTGTAGAGATGGTCAAAGGTATATATATATATACATATCACCATGCGTCAACTGAAGTTAATGGTGGTTGGGGGCATGTAAGATCATGTGCTTGTGGTGAGACAGTTTGACTAGTACTAGTTAGTAGGACATTGTTGATGATGACGAATAAGACAATGCTTTGTTAATGTTAAAATGTGTTCATCAAACATTGCTGTGGAGTAAGATTAAGATCTTCAGAGGTTGAGTGCGTCTCAACATGTGTACCTAATTTGACAAGTGACACATTTTATTAGTCTGATCTTATGTTTTATCTCTCATGCTTCTATTTAAAAGTAAGACAGGCTTATAATAATGTTCACTTTTCTTTGCAGAAGCTTGTTACTTGAACCCACAGAGCTCTAAGCATCCTGTCCAGAGAAGATGCCTGAAAGTTGCAGCATTCTTTTGCAATGATTCTTGGAAGTTGGATACACAAGTCAGAGAACGGGTCACTCTAACTGGAGCTTAGCGTCTAAGCTGGCATATCTTCACAAAACCAACAAAAATGATGCGTGAAGAGGAAGAGGAGGAAACTCTCTTTGACCAAGAAGGGTTGCTAGGCAGCGGCCGGAAGTCAACATGGGACTTGGAATGGGTGAAACGCTTCACCAAGACACTGGCTCTCTCGCTGGCTTTCTTTGCTCTGGTGAGTGCCAAATATAACAGTCAATCTTCTCCACAATGACCCCCCCAGGGATTGACCAAAGGAGGTCGTTATAGGCAGGCGGGGGCCGACGGCCACAATGGCTTAGTGGATAAGACATCGGCCTCTTGATCGGAAGGTTGTGAGTTTAAATCCAAGTCGCTACCGCCTGGTTGGTTAAGGGTGGAGATTTTTCTGATCTCCCAGGTCATCTCATGTGCAGACCTACTAGTGCCTTATCCCCCTCCGTGTGTTCATGCAAGCACAAGACCAAGTGCGCACGGAAAAGACCCTGTAATCCATGTCAGAGTTCGGTGGGTTATGGAAACACAAATATATCCAGCATGCTTCCTCCGAAAGCGGCGTATGGCTGCCTGAATGGCGGGGTAAAATTGGTCATACACGTAAATACCCACTCGTGTAAAAATATGAGTGAACGTGGGAGTTTCAGCCCATGAACGAATAATAATAAGAAAAAGCAGAATAGACAGGCGGTCGCTGTTGAAAAGTTAATTGAATAGAAAAAACACCTTGTCAGGGATCGTTTGGGGTAGTCGTTGTGGGCAGGTGGTCATCATCAAACAGTGATTGCAAAGGCTGGTTCACCTGTACTTTTGTTTTAAGTGTGTGTGTACCATTAACCTGTTGGCTGCCAGCAAATCTTTGCACATGTGTACACAAAGCATTCCCTGTATTTACGTGAATTGACAACTTTTAGTGTGCCCTTGATGTATGAATGAATTCACCATACACGCATACATTGGTTGTTTGTTGTTTTTCTGCTTCATCTTTGTTGTATATATTGAATGGTTTATTGCCCGCTAAAGCAAGTTATCCATGACGTCAGCTGACATCCTTTGTACTATGTCACAGTACTTTTGATACATTCACCAGTCTTTCTTTTAATATATATTGAAAGTTATGAATTCATGTACTTACCCTACTCAAAAGTCTACTCTCTGTAAGATCTGATAAAGAAAGGGAAGTAAGCGCTCTAATGCATACGACATGAGTAATAGAGTAAGTGAGGGTTATTCAGAACCTTGCTCCTGGCATTGAAATGAACAAGCGACTTTTATCCTCAAATTACTTCTTTATTTATCAGATCTCTAAACAGCGCTCTGCCTCATTTGTTTAAGATACTCTCTGTAAGTGTAGCACACAATGTATGTATTTCAACCTACTGTCTGTAACGCAGGGGCTATGCGTCTCCATCCCTGGCGCTACCTTACTGGATCTGGAGGAGCGCACACACACCACAACGGAACACATCTCCTTCATCTTCACGGGGCGCTCCCTGGGCTATCTCTTGGGGTCAGTTGTGGGCGGAGTGCTCTTCGTCTACTTTGACCAGCAGATCCTGCTCTTCTACACCCTGGTGTTGACCGGAATGGCCACCATTGCCGTCCCCTGGTGCACCGCTCTGGTGGCGCTGGCCTCCATGATTGCCGTGCAGGGTCTGGCACTGGGCGTGCTTGATACAGGTCTGTGGCTTCTTCTTCTTCTTCGTTCATGGGCTGAAACTCCCACGTTCACGCATGCTTTTGGACGAGTGGGTTTTTACGTGTATGACAGTTTTTAACCCCGCCCTTCAGGCAGCCATATGCCGCTTTCGGGGGAATGTCTATGTCAATTTAGGGTGTACAGGTGAACCCCCATTTTAAGACCTCCCGCCCCTCCACCCCCATCCCCTGTTTCAGACTTTCTCCCTTTTAAAACCTTGATTTTTGTAATAGATTTTCTGTTGACAAACTTGTTGTGTTCTTGCATACAACAAAGTGTAAGACGATGACACAGCTCGTGTGTTCAAGTGGATCTTTTATTCCCGGTCTACATGTGTTCTCCTCATTTAACAATGGCCGCTATCTTCTCGGTTCTTTCGAGATCATACGAGATTGATTAACATGGATCTGGAAGTGGACTAGCATGGACACAACATTCCTCCCAAACTTTATAGAAAACCCAAACTACTGTATTTAAAATCAAATGCATAAGCCTATCCGAAGGATTATTTAAATCCTTCAACTTGCTGAAATTCCCTTTTTTTTATCATCTCAAGACTTTAGCACATTTTATGTTCATCATTTGCATAATTAGCACATTTTATGTTCATCATTTGCATAATTAATAATCACAAAATGTGGTCAACAAATGTGTATTATCTTGCATCATGACATAATATCAGCAGAGTGTATCTCACTGTTAGTGTTATTATTTCTTCCATTTTCCTCTCTCCACCATGGGAAGAATATTCTGTGTGGGGAGTTCGAATAAACTTCACTCTGAACACAATAATACATGTATATATCTCGTAAACGTGTGTGTGTGTGTGTGTGTGTGTGTGTGTGTGTGTGTGTGTGTGTGTGTGTGTGTGTGTGTGTGTGTGTGTGTGTGTGTGTGTGTGAGGAAACAAAACAATGCAAATCTGCAAATTAAGAGTTCCATGAAATAGAGTTTGTTTTTCACGTTCGTGGGAGTGGCATAACAAACAGCACCAAAATATAACACAATCTCACACATAAAAGAACACGCAAGACTTGCTAACGTTGTCCAGATCAGGTGAGCCTTATGGGCCTTTCTCAGACCTGATCCAGCTTCTAATATTCAAATCAAACAGGTGAACCTTATGGGCCTTGCTCAGACCTGCGTGATATCTACACAGACTTTCTTATCACTTTCTGGAGATAGGCAGGCGATGTCGCATAATCAGGGTGACTGGGCCTGTGAGCACTTCGATAGTCAATGCCTTATCTCTCATAATCTTCCAAGTATGTTGGAGCATGGCGTTGACGTTGGGGCCGAACAGGCGGAGAGGCATCGGGACGATCAGGTTGAGCAGGGGTCATGGCCGGCTGACTGTGCCTCGGCGACGTGTTGGGTACCCGTGCAGTAGTTGGAGTGTGGAACATGGCAGTAGGTCTCCTGGGTGAGTGTGCAGGTGAGACTGGTCGATTGGTCGGACTATTGGGCTGCACCGGCAATTTTCTGGTCTGTGAAGTATAGGGGAATGCCTGAGCTTCAGCCTCGCCGTCTTCCTCTTCATCGTCGTCTTCTTTCTCTTCAACGTCGTTGTTAACAGTGTGATCGCCCTGGATCGGTTTGAAATGTGACGAATTTTGCACAATGGAGTGATTTCCTCGTTGAGCAGTCAGCATGCTGCCCTTCTTCTTAATGACTACGTAAGGAAGGGGGGAGTATGGTGTGGACAGTTTGTTCAGTTTCTTTTGTTTCACCAGAACATGGTCACCAGGATTGATGTCGCAGAGTTGCGTGTGGCGTTTTCTGTCAGTGAATTCTGTCATCTTCCTTTTGCTCAGGAAATCGTTGTGAATCATCCGCGTGTGTACGGGGATGGGGTCGAGAGGAAGAGAGCAATCTGGCAGTCCAATGTTCATCTTGCGTTTTGTAAGTGCTTCAAAAGGGGAAACACCTGTGGAGCTGTGGGGAGTCCCTCGGTATTGGCGAAGGAATGTGGGAAGTTGTGTCTTCCAGTTTAGGTTGGCTGCCGTAGACGAGCGGATGTTTTGATCCAACATGCGCATGAACCGTTCGGCCTCGCCATTGGCTTCAGGCCACAGCGGGGTGATCTTGCGATGGTGAAACCCAAACTGTGTCGCGAAATGAGAGAATTCTTGTCCATGAAAAGGGGGCCCATTGTCAGTTTTCACTGTCTTTGGAATTCCCTGTCGTGAGAAGATTGTCTCCAATTTTCGGGTCACAATTTTTGCAGATGTGGACGAGATAATTTCAACTTCTGGGAATCTCGAGTATTCATCAATCACCACCAGTAGATAGTCACCGGAGGGGAATGGACCCGCGAAATCAAGTGCAAGTGCACTCCACGGCTCTGATGGGAGGGGAGTACTGATGATTGGTTCACGAGCTTTGGGTCCGGGGTAGGAGGCTTGACAGGGTATGCATGATTTGACAGTTTCCTCAACCATTGTGTCAATTCTCGGAAACCATACCTTCTCTCGGAGGCATTGTTTTGTTTTGACGATGCCTTGGTGTGCTTGGTGAGCAATGTTGATGACCTTTTGACGAAGAGTTTTCGGGATGACTAGTCGATGACCTCTCAGGATGAGCCCATCATGCATGGAGAGTTCTTCACTAAAACGAGCGAAATCAGACACGTCACCATCTTGCCACTGTCCGGTTTGAATCGCTCGCATCACCTTCTGAAGCTGGTCATCTCGTTGCGTTTCAATTCTGACTTCATGTTTAGTCATCGCCACAGGGACTGCGTTTTCGGCCACGTAGTTGATGTATTCTTCACCTTTGTTTTCACGTTGGGGTGTCGACTGTGGGTGTCGACTGATGTAATCAGCTGGATTGAGGTCATCGCGTCCCGGGGCATAGGTGAGAGACATTTCATATGGCATGAGGCGTAATCTCCACCTCTCGATGCGAGCTGTCGTTGGCTTTTGGCTGTTCACGATCCCGAGAAGTGGTTTGTGGTCTGTAACTACGGTGAAAGAGGATCCATACAGGTAGAGGTGAAAATGTTCCACTCCGTACACCACAGCCAGCATCTCTCGATCGGTTTGTGAATAGCGCTGTTCTGTGGGAGTGAGAGCTCGGCTGGCATAGCAGATTATCTTTCCTTCCTGTGTTAGAATCGCACCAAGACCAACTGGACTTGCATCCACAAGGATTTTTGTTGGTTTTCTTTGGTCAAAGTAGCTCATGACTTTGGCGTTGGTGAGGGTTTCTTTCAGACAGTTGAAAGCCTGTTGTTCCTTTTCGGACCATTCCCATGGAGCGTCTTTCTTTGTCAGGTTTCTCAGTGGCTCTGTGATCGTTGCGTAGTTTGCGATGAATCGAGCCACGTACTGCGTCATTCCAAGAAGGGATCTCACTTCGCTGACGTTTGTTGGTGGTGGACTGTTGATGATCGTTGACACCTTGTCTGGACTTGCTGCCACGCCTTTCTTGCCAAAGATGTGACCAAAAAATGTAAGCTCTGAGACTGAGAACACACACTTTTCCCTGTTGAGCTTTGCCCCGTGATTTTGAAGTTGCTGGAGTGTTGCTTGAAGAGCCACGTCGTGTTCTGCTTGTGTCTTCCCATGTATGATGATGTCGTCGCTGAGGTTCTTTGCACCTGGGATGTCAGCTAACAGCTCAGCTATGGCGTTTTGGAAGATTTCTGCGGCAGCGTTTACCCCAAACAGCAGTCTTTTATATCGTCGAAGACCGACATGGGTTGAAAACGTAGTGATGTATCTGCTTTCCGGGTCGAGCTCCAATTGATGATAGGCATTGGACATGTCTAACTTGCTGAAGACTGTGGACCCGTTGAGGTCAGCGATAAGGTCATCGAGGGTTGGCATATTGTGTTTCTCTCTCTTGATAGCTTTATTGGCCTCTCTCATGTCGATGCAGAGCCTCACACCCTGTTTCTTGGGCACAACTACCACAGGGCTTACCCATGGTGTAGGACCCTCAATCTTTTCAATGATGTCCAGCTTTTCGAGTCTGTTCAGTTCTGCCTCGACGTCTTTTCGTACGTGGAAAGGTATACGCCTGTGTCGTTGGGCCACAGGTCTGACAGACTGGTCAATGTGCAGCTTGATGCTGATGTCCTTGATTTTCCCCACGCCGTTGCTGAACAGAGTGTGAAATTTGTCATCAGGGCTTAGTGCAAAAGTGAAATGGACTAGGCCAAGGGTTTCGGCCATGTCAAGGCTCATGAGGTTGTTGGCCTTATTCACTTTATTGTTGTTGACCACGTAAAACTTGGCTGGAATACGCTGGTCGTTGTAGTTGACATCAGTGGTCACAAAACCTATGATGGGTAGGGGCACATCTGAACCATATGCGAAGATCAGAGGGCATGGGCCATACAAGGGCGCTTTGGGACATACCTTCTTGTAGGTGTCAAATGTCATGAGACTCACTGACGCTCCAGTGTCAATAAGTAAGGGGACTGGTTTGTTGAAAATGTGCACCTCCACTGACAGAGATTTTGACTTGGGGTTTGAGATACTGAAAACGACTTCATCGCTTGAGTAGTAGGGATTGTCGTAGTCTTCATCCACTGTGGATTCATCATCAATCTGCGTAGAATGAAAGATTTGTCTTACCTTGGATGATGAACATCCTTGGACCAGTTGTCCTAGTATCTCTCTATCCACATCATGGGAATCACAACGATGTGCGATCGTTTTCAAACGCGTAATGTATGCATCAATTGTTTCTGATGGTTGCTGAATAGTGCCTCGAAACTTGAACGTGTCGTATGCAACGTTTTGTTTTGGTGTGAAATAGTCAGTCAGACTCTTTTTCGCAACTTGATAGGTGTTTGGAGTGTTATCAGCGCCTGTGACAGCATCCACGCCTTTTTGATCATCGGAGAAGTTGTCAAAAATTTCATACACTTCGTCACCTGCGTAATGAAGGAGTAGTGCTTTCTTGCGATCATCGGCCGTTACATCCAAACCGCACAACATATTTTCGAGTTTGTCGATCCATTTCTTCCAACGGATCCCTGCACTGCCTTCTTCCCCTTGGACTACAAACGCTGGGAATGATGGAAGAGACATCCTCGTCGCCAGTCGTTGTGTTCTTGCATACAACAAAGTGTAAGTAGATGACACAGCTCGTGTGTTCAAGTGGATCTTTTATTCCCGGTCTACATGTGTTCTCCTCATTTAACAATGGCCGCTATCTTCTCGGTTCTTTCGAGATCATACGAGATTGATTAACATGGATCTGGAAGTGGACTAGCATGGACACAACAAAACTCTGTACATTTACCTCCATTTTAAGACTACTGTCGGTTTTACCCGATTTTCTCAGCTATTTTGGAGGTCTGAAAGTGTAAAACTAAAAGGGGGTTCAAATGTGCAGTGTTTTTTCTTTTATTTGTTAACTAGCATTTTGGGCCCGGCTTCGCCCAGGAGTTTCTCACTTCGACTCTATATAAAAATGAGACAGTGTAAATGTATTACCAACAACACACTCTGTTTGCTGAAACATAACTTTGATTTGAGTTATCTCCCTTCCTTAGGAACGTTCTGGATACTTGAGAAGCAGGTCTAACATTGACTCTTTATATTCTGTAAAGACTGATCAGGCATGCCTGCAAGAGAAGAGTTACCTCCCTTAAATTTATAACAAAGTAAGAGTTACCTCCCTTTGCTACTAGACATTTCCTGAACTATCCGGTTGATTTTCTCTTCTTCCGATTGTTTCTCCTCATAGGAGCAATAGAAAATCTGTAATATGACTGACATTATGTGCTTACTACATGTGAACACCAGGCACTGAACTGGCCTTGCACTATATAGGCTGTATTCAATAAATGGGAGGTCCATAATCTGAGAAAGGAAACAATAAATCAAGAAACTAAAACCCAGGTGCACATCTGCGGCTCCTAGGGAGTGTGCATGCACAACATCTTGTTCCTGCCTCTTGCCATCTCGGAGGTATGGCGACCACAGACAGACACACACACACACACACTTACATCCATTTTTATATACAAGTTCGTGTAATTCTTTCGAGTGTTTTATCTGTACGAGGGCATGAGAATTCTCTTCAGTTTTGCAATCGTGCTGAAACGCCGCGGCTTCGTGCTTTGATCTGAATACTCCGGAATATGATGTGAACCTGCTGAGGGATGCAGACGCGGCTTGTGCTTTGATGTGTTGTAGACGAAATGTAGCCGTTTTAGTAGACATGCAGTGATGACATCGAGATTGCTATAATTCTTTTTTCTTTTAGGGGGTAAGGAAGGGGTTGGTGTGGTGGTGATGGGGGATGATGGGGGTGCTGGGGATGGTGGTTGGGTTGGTGTTGATGATGTAGGGCTAGTGGGAGTGGTAGTTGTGGAGTCGGCGGTGGTGGTGGGAATGGGGGTGGTGGTGGTGGGGGGGTCGGATCTGGGGATTGAAAGGGGGGGGGGGGGGGGCAAGTTTACTTTTTTTTTAGAAGAGCCAAGCCACAACTAAAAGTTTCTCTCTTCGGGGGGGGGGGGGGGGGGTTGGGGAGGAGGCGGCGGTGATGGTCAGGTGCACATCTTCACAGTCACAGGAGTGCACATGCACGACATCGTCTTCCTGCCCCCTCCCTTCTCGGAGCTTTGGCGATCACAGACAGACAGACACACACAGACAGACAGACACTCTCTTCTATATATATATGAGCCTGAGCCAAAACGTGCTTGCCAAAATGGGACATTTGGGGTTGAAAACCAAACTGGAAATAATACTGTCTAATCTTTACACACTAATTGACTTTGTATATTGTAACTATTTCCATAATCAAAAAGATAACTTGGGCTTTACTTTTTGCGAAAAAACAAAAAAACGCATCAACATAGCTGTGTGTCAACTATAACGCGAGACACAGCATTTTCATAAGTATCTTTATAAGTTCTTAACTGATTTGCTTCAAATTTACTCAGCAAGTAAGATTTACATCCCAAAAGAGATTCATTGAGGAACTTCTAAAATGGACCTTGTATTTTGAAAAATAAGACACCCATCACTGTGTCCTGAGTTACAGTTGACACACTCCAGTCACAAGAAATCCTGTAAAAAAATTAAAAACAGAGAAGATGTTTCAAAAACTAGAATATTTTATTAAAACCATCATTTGCAACTCAAACAAACCTCAAAATCATATGAAAAAGAAAGCAAAGTAGAAAAACTAGTCCCTGCTGTGTCAACTGTAACGGGGTCAAGGAAGACATGAAAATGGCACTGTGTCTCATGTTCCGGTTGACACACAAAGTCAGGAACACACACTGTAATGTGACAAGAGAATAAGAAATGCCAAAATGCCAGGTGTTACATGCAGGAAGTGCAAAATAAGGATAAGATGTCTTCAAATGTACAAATTCATTGGAAAATGGATGGCAAGAATCTCAAAAACACAACAGAAAACTAACCAAAACATTCCCAAATAGTGGTATATTTACACCATCAGCTTATACAGAAAGTTCCTGCAGTTAATGTTCGTGAACATTACATTCCAGTCTGAACGAGTCAAAAGTCATTTTGCACTCAAAACTGGTTAAATAAAAATTAAAAATTAAAAGGCAAGTTCATGGAGAAAACAAGGTAAAATTACAAACGCCCAAGGGAAATGTCAATCTCATGAATATCCTCCACATCCACACATTAAGTGTCACTTGCACTCTCAAATAGTCATGCACATAATCAAAGAAACACATGGCACACTAGCACCCTACAAAGGTAAATACAAGACTTGATCAATCCCAAATTGGTAATCAGAGATTTAAAAAATTATGTGCACCTCTACCAATAAATACACACAAGCATTCAAAGTACCACAATGTACAAGACTAGAGAAAATCACAGATCAGCTTTCACACATAGCTTTAGCTGCCAATGCCTACATGTAAAATAATATGATAATGATAACTGCAAAGTTCGTAAAATTGGCTTCCCCCATCAAATAAATTAATCTACTCGGGCAATGCATGATCAGCAATCTTGCCAGACTGTCACTGTCAGAAGGGAGTCAGACCAAACCAGATGCAGACCTGTTTACACTAAACCCGAGGCAAGAGTACTTTCCCAAACGTTGAGTGTATTTTTCAAAAAGTTGGTGTACTTTGCAAGCAAAGCCATACGCGTGGGTGCAAACGTGTTTGTGTAAGAATAGCATGTCTTCTGTTCCTCGCCAAAGTTCGTTCATGGCAGACATCGTAGCGTTCAGGGTCCAGCTTTAGCCGTTGTCTGTACTCTTTGGATCGCTCGTTGTTCTGCTTGCGGACTCGTTCACCCTGGGGTGACAATCTGACTTGCAGTCGCAGACCTTACAATCACGAAAAAGAAATGAGGCTCAAGTACAAGACAAAAAAATATTTGCCCACAGCACATCTAGAATTTAATTACATGTTCAAGTGCGGTTTCTACAGCACTGACCCCTGTCTCTTCTACCTCTCCCAGATAAATGTAACATTTCACTTTTAAGAGCAACAATACCACTTCTAACATCAGTCCTAAGAACTAAGACTGTACTTGATTTCCTACAAAGAGATGTGTCTAAGTTGACACAATCACCATAAATTAATATGCTTTCATCTGCAGATTCATTTATTTACAAGGCTGGTAATTGAGGTAACTAAAAAACAAGTAACAAAGGACATAAAACAATACTGTGTCCTTCCCAAGAAAAGTTACGGTCGACATGCACTCCTCGTAAATCAAAGCTACAAACATTAAACAAAAACCACAACCCTAAACTCTCAATTCCAAAAATTAAAAGTAAAATGCAGACCTTAAATAGAAAAGAAAGGCATACGTATGTAAATGCATAGCTGTCCAAAAATACTTTGTGTCACTCGTAACCGAGACACAGTGAGAGTTACATGTCTTGCGTTACGATTGACGCAAGAAGATCCCCGAGTGGCCTTCTCGAAAAATATTTCACAACCAAACCAAGAACAAGTCGCTTAAGGCGAAAATACAACATTTAGTCAAGTAGCTGTCGAACTCACAGATTGAAACTGAACGCAATGCAATTTTTCAGCAAGACCGTATACTCGTAGCATCGTCAGTCCACCGCTCATGACAAAGGCAGGGAAATTGACAAGAAGAGCGGGGTAGTAGTTGCGCTAAGAAGGATAGCATGCACGCTTTTCTGTACCTCTCTTCGTTTTAACTTTCTGAGCGTGTTTTTAATCCAAACATATCATATCTATATGTTTTTGGAATCAGGAACCGACAAGGAATAAGATGAAAGTGTTTTTAAATTGATTTCCACAATTTAATTTTGATTATAATTTTTATATTTTTAATTTTCAGAGCTTGTTTTTAATCCAAATATAACATATTTATATGTTTTTAGAATCAGAAAATGATGAAGAATAAGATGAACGTAAATTTGGATCGTTTTATAAAAAAAATGTTGTTTTTACAATTTTCAGATTTTTAATGACCAAAGTCATTAATTAATTTTTAAGCCACCAAGCTGAAATGCAATACCGAAGTCCGGCCTTCGTCGAACATTGCTGGGCCAAAATTTCAATCAATTTGATTGAAAAATGAGGGTGTGACAGTGCAGCCTCAACTTTTACAAAAATCCGGATATGACGTCATCAAAGGTATTTATCGAAAAAAAGAAAAAAACGTTCGGGGATATCATTCCCAGGAACTCTCATGTAAAATTTCATAAAGATCGGTCCAGTAGTTTGGTCTGAATCGCTCTACACGCATGCACACACACATGCACGCACGCACACACTCACACACACACATACACCACGACCCTCGTTTCGATTCCCCCTCTATGTTAAAACATTTAGTCAAAACTTGACTAAATGTAAAAACAAGTCCGAAAACTCATACATTACTTGCTAATCCAAGCGGAACCATTGTTTGCTGTTGCTATTGCTAGCCGTGAAAATGTTCAGTCGATCGTAACAAAGACATCACAGAATATGGATCGATCGTAACGAAGACCCAAACTGTCCCTGTGTCTTAATTCAACAAAAAAACAACCAGCGTGCTTCAACGAACTTTTTCAGTCCAGACAAATGCTTAAAATATGAAAGGAAACATATTCTTTGCTACTAGCTATAACACAGCGAATAAGTAAATAACTTGAAGAATTTTGAGTCGATTGTAACTTTGTGGCGATCGTAACGCTCATCAAACAGGGGACATGAAACGAAAACTTACCTTCCCTGCGAAAGTCGGCCATCCCTGTAGCAAAATGGAGTCCAACTGCGTGCGTGTAACGTTTTTACTATATATAACAGCAGCCCCGATACTTCCGCGGTCATTTAAAATAAGTTATTGAATATTGAGCGATCGTAACAAAAAGACATGAAAATTGCATTCAACCTAAAAACGTCTCAAAACTACTTAAAATACTTTTATTTTAAATCAATTGTTTGCAAATCAAATAAAACTTTTGATTTACTGCTGCTTACAACTTTCGGTTGCGATAATGACGTTCGTAGATTCGAAAATCGAGGGACGTATCGTGAGTTCGCTGGAGACATCCCGCAGTGGGGCACTGCGGTTATGAAATTAAAGGCCCCTCCTGTTTTTGGAACCGCAGGAGCTTTCTAGTTTGCTGTTAGGTAGATTTTTGGTTCCTCTTTCCTGTCATGCTCTCTTTTTCTTCATGAATTATTTTCTTTTTTCTGCCTTCTTGCTCATTCACCTGTATTTTTTTCCAAAAATCTCTTCTCTTGCCGCTTGTCTCGCGATTCATGTATAGTTTAATCTGTTAGTGTTCTGATGTAAGTCCAGCAGTAGATAGGTTAAGCCTATTTTAACATACTGGAAACTGGTAATCTTCCAGTAGGTATTAATTTAGTTTTACTAAAGCCTGCTGGGACACAAGTAATGGGTTAGTGCATTTGTAAACAGGAATCGCTTGACAAGTGGCCCCCTTCATCCCCCCCTTCCTCGTCCTGATATGGCTCTGCGTAGTCGGCTGGACGTTAAGCAACAAATAAACAAACAAACAAATCGCTGGAGACACAGGGAGTTACGATCGATATGGATGTTTTTGACGTCAAATATTTTGCCAATAAACATCTTTTTTTTCGTAGACATCATCTTTTTGTGGTAATTTAGGGTACATTTATCAATATTATGGGCACTGTTTCTAACTTGCCGACGGAGATTTCTGGACCGCGGACGAACAAAACACCATGTACGGAATGTCCCACTTTTAAGTCGCCGGATTTGCTCGCTTCGGCTAACATTTTAATTTTTTTCATGTAGGTGTAATGCATGCAAGTTTCTGAAACTGTCTGTGCTATGCCAACGTGTAGTTGGGAAGTTAAGAGTAGAAATAATTAGTATTTAGTGTAGGAGGAGGGTTGGGGGTGGGTAGGGAGGGGGTGGGTATGGTTTACTTTGAGCAGGTCGGTTTCAGTTTTAATAAACAATTTTAGAGAATTGTGTATTTTATATTTGAGTCTTTCGTGTTTTAGACATTGATGCATTTAATAGTTTTAACGAGTTGCCTTTTGTTTTATCATTCTGGTGTTTATCTAGCTGTGCTGTGTATTTTATAAGAAGTTTTTAAAAGTTCGAAGTTATTTTTAGCATATAGGTTTGTTTGTTTTTTTTATGGTTAAACATGTATTACGTTATTATTAAGATTCATGCTTTGTTAGCACTAAGCAGTTGTTTTAATCAGTCTGGTTTTCTCTTGTTTTCATCTTATGAACATTTTAAATGTTAGACTAACTTATTGTTTTGTACAGAATAACAACTGTGTGAATGGTGCTATACTGAATGAAAGAGTGTGACATGAAGTTCTTGTACATCATTGTAAAGAGTGTGAATGACATTTTAGTTTAGATGTCAAGCGCTTAGAGCAGGCCTTTTTAACGAAAGTTTTTGATTTAGCGCTATATAAATGTTCTTCTTATTATTATTATTATTATTATTATGTCTTTAACATACATGCTTTCAAACTGTTCAGTGCTTTTTGCGAGTGAAAGTGCGGTTGATGAACAGGAATGCATGAACATGTCGGCTCTTTCGGCAGACCACATTTTGGCACAGGCTCATATACGACTTGTGTCTGTCTGTGTGTGTGTGTGTGTGTGTGTGTTCGCGATGCACGGCCAAAGTTCTCGATGGATCTGCTTCAAATTTGGTGGGCATATTCAGGTAGACCCCGGACACAACCTGGTCGATGAGAATTTTCAACACGTGCTCTCAGCGCGCAGCGCTAAACCGATTTTGGTTCCACCTCAGCTACCCGGGCCCCCATACCGACACACAAAAGCCGCTACACCACATCACAACGCCAAAGTTCTCGGTGGATCTTTTTCAAATTTGGACACCGTATTCAGCTACACCCCGGACACAATATCATCGATGAGATATTTCAACACGTGCTCTCAGCGCGCAGCGCTGAACCGATTTTGCTTTTTGTGTTCATTTCACCATTACAAGTAACTCTTCCTTATCTTCTCCAGTGTTTTGCGTTTATCTCCCTTCCTTCGTGTGGCTTCAATCCATATTCCCGTTTCTAAGTTACTATTTTTAGAATGTCACTGCGCTGTCCAGAACGCTTCCCTTGCACCCGTAAGTTGTTCTTACTGTCAAAGTGAAAAGGTCGAATCAATTTATAGCCACGCGAAAAATACACTGTCACCTATCTCTATATATTTATAGATATAGATATACATATATATATATACGGCTTCTGTGTGTGTGTGTGTGTGTGTGTGTGTGTGTGGGCAAAAACCTGTGGATTGTAGAGTTCTGTTTGTGATGGGGTCTAGCGGTTTTTATCTGTCTGTATGTTCTGGCATTTGAGAAGCCACAACAGATAATATAGGGCTAAGAAATAAGCTCTAAAATTCTCAAACCCGTTTGACAGGACTTCGCCTTCAAAGGTGATTGTGGTAAACCGCCACGCTGTCTGTCTCTGTCTCGCGATTCACCCCGGCGAAGCCGGGTATTCCTCTAGATTATTTATATGTATAGATGGTGGGACAATTTTAGATCTGGTTTTAAGTTTGTTTCTGGAGTTGTAAGTATGAGTGTGTTCTGGGGTGCTAGATTTTTTGTTTGTCTGAGTGAATAAAACTGCATCTATATGAGCAAATCCAAAAACAAAGAGACTGCCAACGTTCCAAAATTCAGAATAAAAAAACAAGAAAGGTAGGTTGTCGCTTGCGGCTTCGTGGCAGGCGGAAGAAAAAATCAGCCAGATAAGTTTTCGTTATTAATTGTTTGTCTGTGCACTTAAAAGACCGTTGGGTCGATATATTTGTGAATGTATTGTTTTGTCAATAACAAATGTTCCAACAACCTACCTTTCTTGTTTTTTGATTCTGCATCTATATACCGTACTTTCCGGGTCATAAGGCGCGACTTTTTTCCTCGAGTTTGACCCCTGCGTCTTGTATAACGAAGCGCCTAATCCGTGTATGAAATACGAAAAAAATCAAAGAGACCGCTTGAGTACCAGTCAAACAACTTGTGATAATGCATGTTTCAGCTACTAGGTACTGCCCTGCCTTTGATCTGGCCGCACACACAGATTTCCACTCTGTTAAACTCGGTCACTGACCGGTCACTGACCCCGGTGCAGGAAGTGTTTCCTCTCAGATATGACAGGGGAACCACCTCGCAAAAACTGGGTCATTGACCCCTGGGAAGAAGGTCATGTCTATAAACAAGGCCACCCAGCTATCACAATGCCTTTGATCTGGCCGCACACACAGAGCACACATATTTTCACTCAGTTAAAGTCGGTCACTGACCGGCCACTGACCCCGGTGCAGGAAGTGTTTCCTCTCTCAGATATGACAGGGGAACCACCTCTCATGGCAAAAACTGGGTCATTTTGGTGCGCCCTATCGGCCCCCTGCGTCCAATGGGTGACTGGATTACATTTTTTTTTTAAAAGAAGGGGGTGCGTCTTGTATAACGAAGCGCCTTGTCACCCGGAAAGTACGGTATGTATTCCTTGAAGTGGCCACCTTCTCAGTTTTGGTGTTAGCCTGAACAGTACAGTCTGAAGTTAGTAAGCTTCATGTGACATATTTCAACGTTGTCTTCTTGGCTGTGGCTTTTCAATGTGTTCATGTGTGAATGAGAAATTGTGTGTGTGTGTGTGTGTGTGTGTGTACGCAGGTACAGGCAGCTTTTCTGCCACAGTGTTTTCATGTGGGGACTGTATCAGTGTGTGTTCTTGCCAGGATGTTATTGTTAATTTACTTACACTCAGACCTCTGCTGTATTGTGCAGGGGGCAACATGTTCTGCATCAAGATCTGGAACAAGTCCAGCGCGCCCTACTTGCAGGCTCTCCACTTCTCCTTCGCTGTTGGTGCATTTCTTGCCCCCCTGTTAGCTCGCCCCTTCCTCGTTGGCCAAGGAGCTTTGGGCCCCAACAGCACCGTTTTCTCCGCCAGCCATTACCCGGTCAACGTTCAACCCATAGTGCCCGCTTTCTCTGATCCAGGGGGTTCTCAAAACAATGATCGACATGCACGCAGTGCTGAAGCCTTGTGGTGGACAGAAAGATGGAATGACAGAGTGGTACGAGAGGTTGGTAACGAGACAGGCGACGGGGTAACACAGAGTCCAGAAGTTGCTGGGAGCGGCATGAACACTACAACGAGTGGGCTGAACAGTACTGATGCAGTGTCTGCACTAGAAACTACTACCGTCCCAAGACAAAGTAAACCGTCTGCAAGTGATGGCAAGCATTTGAACAAAGAGTATGCTAATGGAGTTAAAGCAAAAGAAACCCTGACGGAACACAAACAGGTCCCTGCCAGACTTGCTTGACATGACCTCATTTACATGATATACACACACCTGTGATTTGAACAATTATTATCTCACGGGTGTCTCTCTCACGTATGTAGGATAAAAATACTTTATCCTACATACATGTGTTAGTGGTACTGTTTGTGTGTGAGTGTGTGTGTGTGTGTGTGTGTGTGTGTGTCAGGGCCGGATTAGGCTAAGAGGAGGGGGGGGGGGGTTGCCAGTAGTGGTCCAGGGGGATGTTCCCCCTGGCGGGGTCAAGGGGCAGAGCGCCTTATGGGGGGTCAGGGGGCCCTGCCTGAAGCTGATGGGTAGGTCATATTCTGAGATAGGAAAATGGTCGCTCCTTGCATGAAACGGCATAAAATAAACAATACTAAAAAATGTTTTAAATAAGTGAGGTACATGTTTAGGCTAGGGGGGAGGGGGGGGAGTTACGCAACCCCCATAGTCCGGCCCTGGTGTGTGTGTGTGTGTGTGTGTGTGTGTGTGTGTGTGTGTGTGTGTGTGTGTGTGCTAACAATGATGACAATAACATCAGGTATAAATGCAGTGCATACGTGAAGTTTCGAACTGTCACACACAAACTCACAAAAATGTACTCACAGATGAGTAAGAACGATACACACACACACAAACACACACACACACACAGAAATGCACTCTCACTGGCGGTTTGCATTTGAATAACGACATCCAATAAAGTCTATCAATTAGGTTATTCCTTTCTAAGCTCTCTGTCTCTGACGGATTGCATTTGAATAATGACATCCGACGGGCGCAGATGGCTAGTGGTAAGACGCCGGCCTTCCAAGCGAGAGGTCGTGGGTTCGAATCCCGGCCGCTGCCGCCTGGTGGGTTAAAGGTGAAGATTTTTTCGATCTCCCAGATCACCTTATGTGCCGACCTGCTAGTGCATCTGTGTGTACACGCAAGCACAAGACCAAGTGCGCACGGTAAATATCCTGTAATCTATGTCAGAGTCCGTTGGGTCATGGAAACACGAAAATACCCAGCATGCTTCCTCCGAAAGCGGCGTATGGCTGCTTTAATGGCGGGGTAAAAACAGTTATACACGTAAAAATCCACTCGTGCAATAACCACGAGTGAACGTGGGAGTGTCAGCCCATGAACGCAGAAGAAGAAGAAGAAGAATAATGACTACCAATAAAGTCTACCAATTACGTAATTCCTTTCTAAGCTTTCTGTCGGTGCGTCCCGCTAGCGCTACGTGTCATTTGTGCTACGTATCGTTTGCGCTATTTTCTGTAGTGCTATCGACACAAATTGCCAAAAACAGTAGTGCTATCGGCACGTAGTGCTATTGCCACAATTCACACATGCCATTATCACTACGTCTCAATAGAACTACGTGTCGTTATCACTATTTTTGAAAAACCAATGTACTGTAGCGCTACGTGTCGATAGCGCTACGTGTCGATAGCACTATGCTAGGCCTACTACATGTTCAAACGGCAGACACTTTCCTTTGTGTGTGCGTGTGAGTGTGTATATATACTGTCTGCATGGCTGTCTGACGGATCTGTATGTCTGTCTGTCTGTCTCTCTCTCTGTGTCTCTGTCTCTCTCTCTGTCTGTCTCTCTGTCTCTGTCTCTGTCTCTGTCTCTTTTTTTTTTTCCACCACGTATTTATTTCATGATTGTTGTTGGTGTGTTTTTACATTTAGTCAAGTTTTGACTAAATGTTTTAACATTGAGGGGGGAATCGAGACGAGGGTCGTGGTGTATGTGTGTGTGTGTGTGTGTGTAGAGCGATTCAGACTAAACTACTGGGCTGATCTTTATGAAATTTGACATGAGAGTTCCTGGGTATGATATCCCCAGAGTTTTTTTCTTTTTTTCGATAAATACCTTTGATGACGTCATATCCGGCTTTTTGTAAAAGTTGAGGCGGCACTGTCACACCCTCATTTTTCAATTAAATTGATTGAAATTTTGGCATATTAATCTTCGACGAAGGCCGGGGTTTGGTATTGCATTTCAGCTTGGTGGCTTAAAAACTAATGAGTGATTTTGGTCATTAAAAATCGGAAACTTGTAATTAAAATTATTTTTTTATTAAACGATCCAAAAACAATTTCATCTTATTCTTCATCATTTTCTGATTCCAAAAACATATACATATGTTATATTTGGATTAAAAACAATCTTTGAAAATTAAAAATATAAAAAATTATGATCAAAATTAAATTTCCGAAAACGATTCAAAAACTATTTCATCTTATTCCTTGTTGGTTCCTGATTCCAAAAACATATAGATATGATATGTTTGGATTAAAAACACGCTCAGAAAGTTAAAACGAAGAGAGGTACAGTAAAGCGTGCTATGAAGCACAGCGCAACCGCTGCCGCGCCAAACAGGCTCGTCACTTTCACTGCCTTTTGCACTAGCGGCGGACAACGTTCAGTTTCATTCTGTGAGTTCCACAGCTTGACTAAATGTAGTAATTTCGCCTTACGCGACTTGTTTGTTTTGTTTTTTCTTTGTTCTTCCCCCATCCCCCGTGGTTTGTTTTTGAGTCTGTGGCCTTAGTACAGTATAATAAACCATTCTGAGTTCTCTCTCTTTCTCTCTCTCTCTCTCTCTCTTCATTACACACACACACACACACACATACGCACAAACGCATACGTACACACGGTATCGTACACACAAACTCGCACACAGAAAAACATCCGTGGATGTATATACGGTATCATGCGAGAGAGAGAGAGAGAGAGAGAGAGAGAGAGAACTCAGAATGGTTTATTATATTAAGGCCAGAGAGAGAGAGAGAGAGAAATCAGAATGGTTTATTATATTAAGGCCAGAGAGAGAGAGGACTCAGAACTCAGAATGGTTTATTTTATTAAGGCCAGAGAGAGAGAGAGAGAGAGAGACTGAGAGAGAGAACTCAGAACTCAGAACTTTATTGCATAAGGATAAAGGTTTTAGGCTTAGCCGAATCGTCCAACCTGTCCTTGAAACATACTACAGAGAATAATTGTAAACGAAAGCAAAGACTGCGCACATACACACACACCCTCGTATACACACACACACTTACACACAAGCTCACACACACTTACACACACACACACACACACACACACATGCACACACACACATGCACACATATACACACACACATGCTCGCGAGCGTGCGCTCGCTTACCTACACACATGCACATGCTATCATTTCATACCTAAAAGGAACAGTATCTAATCAAAGTATTAAACTAGTAAAACATCAAAATAATGATCGAGTATAAACATAAAAAACAAAGCACTTAAGAGCATTGCATGCATTATCCGAGTACACAATGGAAACTAGACATCAGGGGCAGTTTATAGTGTGATCAAATGTGTGTGCAACTGCCTTTTAAAGGCCTTTAATGATGCGGATCGTTTGATTTCTATTGGCAAATAATTCCACAGAGATGATCCTGAAAAAAGAGAGAGAGAGAGAGAGAGAGAGCCGCGGGGGTGGGGGTGGGGTGGGGCAGAGAGAGAGAGACAGAGTGAGTGAGTGAGCAAGAGAGAGAGAGAGAGAGAGAGGGGGGCAGAGAGAGTGAGCGAGCGAGTGAGCAAGAGAGAGAGAGAGAAACACACACACACACACGCACATACTGAAACAGACACACACACGCACACATACACAGACATACATATACACACACAAACCAGAAGGAGTGATAGCGAGAGAAAAAATGAGAAAGAGAAAGTCGTCAGTAAGTAGTGGTATTGACACGTAGCGATAATGACACGTAGCGCTAAAAGATGTAGTGCTGTCGACACGTAGTGATAAAGAACGAATGATAGCGACTCATAGACAAATTATTTGTACCACTAATCAACGTAGCGATAGCGGTATGTAGCACAAATGACACGTAGGACAAATGACACGTAGCACAAATGACATGTAGCGCCAGCGATACGCACCCGTTGTAATCCAACTCTTCATTTGTTTCAGGAAAGCACGTCCTTACAAATGAACATTACAACTCTCTGATACAAAGACATAGTGTACAGGAACATTCCGATAATTGAGTGGGACAGGATTAAACAAATTCCCATGGCTGCAGTGAGGAAATACACGGTTTTTCTGGCATTGACTTTAATAGCTTTCACACAGCCAGTATATGAGAGATAATGGTCTTCTTGGTGACCTTCATGCCCAAGCAGGTGGAGCTGGTTGCCAGCAGGACAATGTGTCACTGAACAATATCAGAGACTTCGGAGTGCAGGACCAGGGCAAATAACCTCATGACAATTCCAAGAATATATTATCTTGATACGCAAGCTCAAGAGTAAGTTGTAGATAAGCTTTGCCATGATATTTATGCTGATGCAGTTTAAAAGTGTGCGTGTGTGAGAGAGAGAGAGGATTGCACAAGATCTCCTTCAGGGACAACTACACCAACAACAAATACACGGTCATTTTTATCTGTTTGACTTCTTTAAACAATTATACATGGAGTAAATATGATGCGTTAGTTTTAATGAGTGTGTGTGGTGTGTGTGCGTGTGCGTGTGACGGAGTGATTTGAGGTTGTGTTTGTCGATTTCTTACGGGAGCCTTGAAGGCTTCGCCTCTTGTATTGGTTATAGTGTTAGTTAGTGTTAGCAGCAAGAGTTTAATGATAGAATAGTTGTCTCCCTTGAAATAGACCAGAGAAACTATGTGAGACTTGTTGACAGTTGTCAGTTGTTTAGTGTTAATAAACTTTGTAAAGGTTAACGTTTTGGTTGTAAGTTTTTGTAGGTTAGTTTTAATCTTAAAACACTTTCATCTCTTTCTATTCATTTATTTTTCACTCTTTGACTTTGTCTCAAATACACACTCAACAAGTATACATACACACTAATTCATATACACACAGATTGGGCAGACACGCACTTACATACTCAACTATAATACATAGTCAATAACAATAACACTTTTATTTTATAATAGTGGTAGTCCAACCGCTATAATTATTTCAATGAAGAACCATAAAATGCTCCGAGAAATTATAATTTTGCCTGCCTTAACAACAAAAAAGCAGGTCTTTTCTGTATCGGTTTGCTAAATGTCTACATTTCTGTATAAATTAAATCTTCAAAGGGCACAGTAGCATAAACTTGAAAGTTTCAACGTTCACTTCCGGAATGTGAATTGTCTGTGTAAAGCTGTGGCGCATTTTCCTCCTTCTGGTGTCGCCCAAGAGCCTGCAAAAAACAGACGTTTGAAAATGATAATAATTATAGTGATCAACATTAAAAGCAAAACAGATTTTTCACACACACACAGCATCACATCCCTCCCAGCTAGTCTATTTCAACACATAGACTTACAGTCAAATATTGAATAGACGTAAATACCGCGGAGCTAACCTGTTTCCATTCATACAGATTTGTCACCGTGTCTGTACAGCGACGGAACCAACGTGATTGTCTCCCTTGACACGGACTTTTCACGAGGTGATGTCAACATTATACGTTAATTGGATCTGTGATCCAAACATGGCTTTTGGTCAATCGAGATGGAAGTTTATTCCACAAGCCCGTAGGGCGAGTGGAATAAACTGCCATCGAGATTGACCAAAAGGCATGTTTGGATCACAGATCCAATTAACATATATATCTCGACATTCACTGGTCTTAGGGTTGTTGTTTTCAAAGAAGAAAGAAACTTGCTTGAACACGGACCACTTCTCCGAGCAAAATCAACAAACCTAATCACTCGCATTCCACCTCAAGGTCTCGGCCAACCAAGACTATGGCATACTCGTAGCAAAGCCGCCGAATGGTACCGTAAACCAAGAATAGTGACGTAAGAGAATAGAATGTCGTCTTTTGATTTGGAACGTGACGTGTTTCAGAACTTCTTCTGGACAAGTCGGATGGTCTTCTGCGTAGTGGTTGGCACGAGATTCGTTTTCTTCTTCGACAGTTCATCCTCCGATACTGTAGCAAAACGTTTCATCTTTTTTTCACCGTCGAGTATGCGGACGACTGAACTTGACCGCTAAAAAGTAGTCCTTTAGGAATCATTACGCCGAGTCCGAACATGAGGTCTGAACATTGTTTTTAGGCAGGATCTAGGTGAAAGCGAGGCTGTTCTTATTTCTGTGTACAGTCGAGAGAGAGAGAAATACATGTCGAGACATAGAACAATATAGCTATTCTGATGAACACATGGGGGAATTCGGGGGTTGTGATTGGATGGTCTCTTCCGATCATCAAAGCATAATGCGGCGGAAGTCGGCCATTTTACTCAATATCCAAAAGCATATTGTCAATAACAAAGACGCATGGTTCCGGTTTCTTCCACGTGTATAAAGTACACGCATACCTCGCCAGGTTTGTTTCTGTGACTAGTCGACAGACGATGCCATTTGCTTTGTGTGTGTTTTTTTTGTTGCTTACTGTACATGACATACATTACGTGTAAAATCCAGTTCTTTGACAGGCAACAAACCTTGCAAATTTTCAGAAGCTGCAATCTGAAGCGACCTATCTCTGATTCTAGCAGACGATCTCTCCAATGTTTAACACAAAATCAGCAAAATCTCCTGTCACATAGAACGTCCATTGTATAGTGCAATGTTGAAATGAAGTTACCGGTCTGAAACATTTAGTCGTTTCTTCTGAGACAATCCTTGTTCTCTTATCATCTACAGATTAACCGCAGTCTTCACCACGCGAATTCCCAACAGAAGTCAGACTTTCGAACATACAATATACATAGGCAAGCATGATACGTCATGACGTCATATGATTCCTAGCATATTGACGTAATGCTAAACATCCGGTTATCTCGAGTTTTCTCCATAATACATGTCCGTGGGTTTTTCAATGTTCGGTTATTTCCGTGGCTTCATGCGGAAAGGGAACCATCGTCTGCAATCAGCGACATGGACCATTCTGGTACTTGTTGCTGACAAAAACATGATTTTAACACAGAATTTAATGTCACGTCAGAATAGCTATATAAACACTATTGTGTTTTCATCGTAGCAATAGGGTCCGATATTTAGACTCGTCGGCATTATACTTGTCTCGTCTAAATATCGGGCCCTATTGCTACGCTGAAAACACAATAGCTGGTACTATTTAACGAACCTAATGGTCTCTCTTGAAGCGGGCTTCTCATTTATTTATTTATTTGTTTGCTTAACGCCCAGCCGACCACGAAGGCAGACGAAGGGCCATATCAGGGCGGTGCTGCTTTGACATATAACGTGCGCCACACATAAGACAGAAGTCGCAGCACAGGCTTCATGTCTCACCCAGTCACATTATTCTGACACCGGACCAACCAGTCCTAGCACTAACCCCATAATGCCAGACGCCAGGCGGAGCAGCCACTAGATTGCCAATTTAAAAGTCTTAGGTATGACCCGGCCGGGGTTCGAACCCACGACCTCCCGATCACGGGGCGGACGCCTTCCCACTAGGCCAACCGTGCCGGTGGGCTTCTCATGAGTTGAGGACTATTAAGTAGCTACGTATACGGAACCAACGTGATTGTCTCCCTTGACGTCTAACTTCTCTAAGTAATGACGAACAGCGACGGAACCAACGAGATTGTCTCCCTTGACGTCTAACTTCTCTAAGTAATGACGAACAGCGACGGAACCAACGAGATTGTCTCCCTTGACACGGACTTTTCACTATGTGATGACAACTTAAACCACTACATAACCAACATTATGGTCTCTTGAAGCGGGTTAATAATGAGGTGATGAAAATCAAGTAGCTACGGAACTAACATGCATGGTTGTCTCTTTTGACACGGACTTCTTACAAAGAAATGTCCATTGAAAAAAAAACCCAAAAAAAACCCACAGAACACCTGATTGTCTTTCTTGACACGGACTTCTCACAAAGTGATAACTACTTAAAAAAACATGTAAAAAATTTTTTTTTAATAATAACATAACAAACCGGATTGTCTCCCTTTGTCGCGGACTTCTTACAAGGTGATAACTACTTAATTTTGTTAATTGTTTTTTCGATAAGATAACAACGATACCAACCTGATTGTCCCCCTTTGACGCGGGCTCCTCACTGTCCGCGAAGGACGGAAACCAGGGCGGTGGCCGCACGTTTTCGGCGACCAGGCGATTCTTTGCTCTTGAGGTATTCGTACTGCTCCATTGTCTCCATCGCTATTTCAGTTGAGTGATCAAATCGTTTATTTAACGTCACTCTGTAAAAAACATTGGCGACATTTGTCTTAGATTAAAAACACACAGAGGCGCGCACACAAACTTTTCCTTTATGTACAGTGGTTCACCACCCTCCCACCCCCCGCACACTCTCGCTCATCTAATTAAAAATGGTATTAAGAGATACTTGGATATAAAATGGTATTCTTAAAGGTTCTGATAAAAAAAATATATAGTAGCTATATGAGAAGCAATGGCGTCAGCCGCAGCAATGTCTCTTCATATCCAGGGACCAAGTGGGTGCGTGTGCACAAGTCCAGCGATAAGTTTGGGACCTTGCCACCCAAGGTCTTTATTAAAACTTAAAAGATAGCTTAATTTTTCATTTGGGGTATTTGGCAGGATATTTCTATTTGAGTTTATAAACTGAGTCAGGGGTTGAAAGTGGCATGAGTTCAAATCACACTCCAAAGTCAAATGAGCAATGGTGAGGTCGGATTGACAGGTGCATTTAAGCTCTAGAAATTGGTAGTTCCCAGCTTCTGCCCTTAGGCGGTTAATCCTTTTTATTACACGTGGGCATGCATTATAGGTGTTCATCTGTTTTGATGGGGCTTCCCGAATGAGCCAGCCAGAGCTTATAGCCGTGTGCATGTATTTGTTCCTCCATTCTCTCCAGAGAAGAGAGTCTGTAAGGCTACTGATCTCAGAAGCAGACAATGGCAGGTCTACCTCGGAGGCGCCTATGCCTTGGGCAGCTTCTTTAGCGGCTTTGTCTGCTCTCTCGTTGCCAGGCACGTTCACGTGTGCTGGACACCAGACCAGGTTAATCTCGCTTCCTTTTTACATTTAGTCAAGTTTTGACTAAATGTTTTAACGTAGAGGGGGGAATCGAGACGAGGGTCGTGGTGTATGTGCGTGTGTGTGTGTGTGTGTGTGTGTGTGTGTCTGTCTGTTTGTGTGTGTGTGTGTTGAGCGATTCAGACTAAACTACTGGACCGATCTTTATGAAATTTGACATCAGTCAGAAGTGGAGAAACATTATCAGAGACAACTTTTTCAAGCACTGACAAAAGTTTTGCCCACATTTGTGAACGTTTCTGAAGCTCTGTTTACAGGACCGAAAACCAAGGTCATTTCCACGACGATACTTTAAAGTTCAGTTAATTTGTACTAACAAGTCAATCTTTTGCAGATTAGTCAGGGTATAAGGGATGCTGAGTTATCCTTTTTAATGGCACCTACCTTCACGTATACGCCATCGTGTACATTGCTACAAATATAGATCTTGCATGGTATACAAGTATCATTTCACTTAGACATATACCAAAAATCATCCACCATCCGAAACTGAATGATTGCTGACGTTTCAAATTCTAAAATTAGAAGAAAACAAGTCGCGTAAGGCGAAAATACAACATTTAGTCAAGTAGCTGTCGAACTCACAGAATGAAACTGAACGCAATGCAACACAATAAGACCGTATACTCGCTCACGGCAAAGGCAGTGAAATTGACAAGAAGAGCGGGGTAGTAGTTGCGCTGAGAAGGATAGCACGCTTTTTACATTTAGTCAAGTTTTGACTAAATGTTTTAACAATCGAGACGAGGGTCGTGGTTTATGTACGTGTGTGTGTCTGTGTGTGTGTGTAGAGCGATTCAGACTAAACTACTGGACCGATCTTTATGAAATTTGACATGAGAGTTCCTGGGTATGATATCCTCAGACGTTTTTTTCATTTTTTTGATAAATGTCTTTGATGACGTCATATCCGGCTTTTCGTGAAAGTTGAGGCGGCACTGTCACGCTCTAATTTTTCAACCAAATTGGTTGAAATTTTGGTCAAGTAATCTCCGACGAAGCCCGGACTTCGGTATTGTATTTCAGCTTGGTGGTTTAAAAATTAATTAATGACTTTGGTCATTAAAAATCTGAAAATTGTACAAAAAAATATTTTTTTATAAAACGATCCAAATTTACGTTCATCTTATTCTCCATCATTTTCTGATTCCAAAAACATATAAATATGTTATATTTGGATTAAAAAGAAGCTCTGAAAATTAAAAATATAAAAATTATGATCAAAATTAAATGTTCAAAATCAATTTAAAAACACTTTCATCTTATTCCTTGTCGGTTCCTGATTCCAAAAACAGATAGATATGATATGTTTGGATTGAAAACACGCTCAGAAAGTTAAAACGAAGAGAGGTACAGAAAAGCGTGCTATCCTTCTCCGCGCAACTACTACCCCGCTCTTCTTGTCAATTTCACTGCCTTTGCCATGAGCGGTGGACTGACGATGCTACGAGTATACGGTCTTGCTGCGTTGCATTGCGTTCAGTTTCATTCTGTGAGTTCGACAGCTACTTGACTAAATGTTGTATTTTCGCCGTACGCGACTTGTCTGTACCTCTCTTCGTTTTAACTTTCTGAGCGTGTTTTTAATCCTAACATATCATATCTATATGTTTTTGGAATCAGGAACCGACAAGGAATAAGATGAAAGTGTTTTTAAATTGATTTCGAAAATTTAATTTTGATAATAATTTTTATATATTTAATTTTCAGAGCTTGTTTTTAATCCAAATATAACATATTTATATGTTTTGGGAATCAGCAAATGATGGAGAATAAGATGAACGTAAATTTGGATCGTTTTATAATTTTTTATTTTTTTTTACAATTTTCAGATTTTTATTGACCAAAATCATAAATTAATTTTTAAGCCACCAAGCTGAAATGCAAAACCAAAGTCCGGGCTTCTTCGAACATTACTTAACAAAAAATTCAACCAATTTGGTTGAAAAATGAGGGCGTGACAGTGCCGCCTCAACTTTCACGAAAAGCCGGTTATGACATCATCAAAGACATTTATCAAAAAAATGAAAAAACCGTCTAGGGATATCATACCCACGAACTCTCATGTCAAATTTCATAAAGATCGGTCCAGTAGTTTACTCTGAGTCGCTCTTCACACACACACACACACACACACACACACACACACACACACACACACACACACATACAACACCACGACCCTCGTCTCGATTCCCCCCTCTACGTTAAAACATTTAGTCAAAACTTGACTAAATGTAAAAACAACAAGTCGCGTAAGGCGAAAATACAACATTTAGTCAAGTAGCTGTCGAACTGACAGAATGAAACTGAACGCAATGCAACGCAGCAAGACCGTATACTCGTAGCATCGTCAGTCCACCGCTCACGGCAAAGACAGTGAAATTAACAAGAAGAGCGGGGTAGTAGTTGCGCTGAGAAGGATAGCACGCTTTTCTGTACCTCTCTTCGTTTTAACTTTCTGAGCGTGTTTTTAATCCTAACATATCATATCTATATGTTTTTGGAATCAGGAACCGACAAGGAATAAGATGAAAGTGTTTTTAAATTGATTTCGACAATTTAATTTTGATAATAATTTTTATATATTTAATTTTCAGAGCTTGTTTTTAATCCAAATATAACATATTTATATGTTTTTGGAATCAGCAAATGATAGAGAATAAGATCAACGTAAAATTGGATCGTTTTATAATTTTTTATTTTTTGTTTTACAATTCTGATTTTTAATGACCAAAGTCATTAATTAATTTTTGAGTCACCAAGCTGAAATGCAATACCGAAGTCCGGGCTTTGTCAAAGATTACTTGACCAAAATTTCAACCAATTTGGTTAAAAAATGAGGGCGTGACAGTGCCGCCTCAACTTTCACGAAAAGCCGGATATGACGTCATCAAAGGTATTTATCAAACAAGTCGCGTAAGGCGAAAATACAACATTTAGTCAAGTAGCTGTCGAACTCACAGAATGAAACTGAACGCAACGCAACGCAGCAAGACCGTATACTCGTAGCATCGTCACTCCACCGCCCATGGCAAAGGCAGTGCCCATGGAATTGACAAGAAGAGCGGGGTATTCGTTGCGCTGAGAAGGATAGCACGCTTTTCTGTACCTCTCTTCGTTTTAACTTTCTGAGCGTGTTTTTAATCCAAACATATCATATCTATATGTTTTTGGAATCAGGAACCGACAAGGAATAAGATGAAAGTGTTTTTAAATTGATTTCGAAAAAAAAATTTCGATAATAATTTTTATATATTTAAACATATAGTGTCCACGCCGCCATTTTGGAGTTTTTTTTGTCGAATTCGGCCGATTTGAAGAATTTGGGGAATTTAGTGTACCTTAATTAAGACGCACCTGGCCCGGTTTGCTCAATAAAGCACCACAAGTATGCTAAATAATTAATTAAACATGATTAAATTGGGGACTGCTCTCCACCATTTGAAGAATAAAATTGGCCGTCATAGACTGGTTTTCGTCGCGAGCGTGCCGTTTTCATGATGACTCAAAACAATGGCGGATGGGATGGCCGCTTTGTGACAACAAGCCCACACGTTTCAGTAAGAAATCGACTCAAGGTGGTTCAGAAAGCAGCAGACTGACTGGGAACGACACAGAATCACGAGAAAGTCATGCTCGACGCACAAAATGCAAAGTTATCAACAGCAATCAGTGGGAAAGTTGGATTGAACTGCATGAGTGTTACCGTCGTGTGGCGGTGTGCGCTGACTACCCATGACGCAGAGCTCTCTCCTGCTGCCGGGATTTGTAAGTAAAGCAAGTGTTGTGTAGACTTTGGACAGACCTAGACAAATGTTGCTGCCGTTTTTGTCTGTGTGTCTGCAGGTGTGTTGAGCGAATGAAGCATCCATCAAGCGAGTGCACGAACGTGTAGTGTGCAGGGTCGATTGAGTCCAGTTTTGGTTTGAACACGGACACGCCACGGTGTGTGTGTGTGTGTCTGTGCACTGCACGGGAGCTTGTATCAAAGTGCCGGTCGATCATTATTTACTCCTTCATCCATACAGTCTTCTTACAACTACATACTACGCATTCGGGGATATAGCTCAGTTGGTAGCGCGCTGGATTTGTATTCAGTTGGCCGCTGTCAGCGTGAGTTCAATCCCAGGTTCGGCGGAAATTTATTTCAGAGTCAACTTTGTGTGCAGACTCTCTTCGGTGTCCGAACCCTCCCCCCGTGTACACTACATTGGGTGTGCACGTTAAAGATCCCACGATTGACAAAAGGGTCTTTCCTGGCAAAATTGCTTAGGCACAGTTAATAATTGTCTACCTATACCCGTGTGACTTGGAATAATAGGCCGTGAAAGGTAAATATGCGCCGAAATGGCTGCAATCTACTGGCCGTATAAAATTTCATCTCACACGGCATCACTGCAGAGCGCCTAGAACTGTACCCACGGAATATGCGCGATATAAGCGTCATTGATTGATTGATTGATTGGCTAGCCTAGTAAGTGCGTACATGCAGGAGTAAATAATGATCAACTGGCAGTTGGGTACAAGCTCCTGTGGTGCACTGTCTAGAGGAGACTGAGACTGACACTGTGACAGACAGAGTAGGTAATCCCCCTAAAAATTGTTTTGAGATGGAAAAAGTAAGGTCAGTCAGCACAGTCTTTGGATGTAGTGCAACAGAAAATGTTATTTATAACTGACATTTTATAATGTCAGCGGTATGAGTTTTTCTGTGCCTAAAGTTTTTAATGTTGTGATTTTGCAGGAAAAACTATGATTGAAGCTTATTGTAAGGCTTTGTGAAAGGGTAACTTTTTAACGAAGATCACATTCTTCCTCGGACGGCGTTCATTGAAGCAAACACTAAATGCGGCAGAATCTCATTCATCCTTTCTTTTTTAACTGCCGTTTTTAAGTGTCGCTGTGCATGTTGAAAGCTTCATGGTCAGAACTGATGTTGCTGTAGAACTGTATGTAATTGGCCAGCCTTTGGTTTACACTTAGTGGTTTATATGTTGCTATAATTACTAAAACTATTTTTTTTAATTTTCAGGGGAAAAGCACCCGGACATCAAACATTCTTGCAATGTGTGGCAATAATGGTTTAAAATATTTCGGACAAAGCTCAAGGTGAGTTTAAATGTTCATAATTCTGATGTAAGTCAAGCTTATCTTTTATCTTGAGTAACTATCTCTGTCATGTCTCTCTCAGGCACAGAAAAGTTGCCAGGAACCGATTCCTTGAGTGTGGCCAATTGTTCCCCATTTCAAGGTTCACTTGAGCTGCAGGCAATTTTGTTGAGTGATTAAAAGTAACGGATTCTTTAAAAAGGTGTACGTTTGAGGATAAGACACTGTCAAAGTTTTGAAACAGTATTTTTCTTCTTCATGGTTTAAAAAAAACTGCAGCACCTGTGTTCAATTTCTGAAGATGCATTATTACTACAGTGGCACCCCCCTTTTACGACCTCAAACAATCTGAGAAAATTGAGTCTAAAAAAGGAACCAGTCTTAAAATGGGGGTAATTTTACAGAGGTTATGAACAGAAAATGTGAGAAAACAAGGTCTTAAAAAGAAGGGAGTTTTAAATTGGGGGGTCATAGAAGGGAGGTTCCACTGCATTAATCATGCCATGGAAATCATGATCAGTTTACAGATGAATACAATAACAATTAAAAGCAATTTGCAGCCCAGTGTCTTATTATTGAGAGGGGTTCACTAGTCCGAGGGTTCACTAGTCCGAGGGTCCACTAGTCCGAGGGTTCACTAGTCCAAGGGTCCACTAGTCCGAGGGTTCACTAGTCCGAGGGTTCACTATAGACGCTTGAACAAAGGATATTCAATTTGATTTGTTTTTATTTGTGTGTGGATGTGTGCGTGGATGTGCGTGTGCGTGCGTGCGTGTGTTTTTCACTACTGTGGGAACCAAATCGAAGAATATTCTCATAAAAACACTGAGTTGTTTTCATTCAAAAAGATAATGTGGTGTTTTATATTTGACTGAAGAAATCTCAGACTATTTCCCCCAAGAAACTTAGTTATTTATATTTTGACTGAAGAAAGGATATTAAATTTATCAGGATACCGCCCCGACTGGACAATTACGTGATCGAACTGCCTACAGTTTTTAGTCATATTATAGAGCACCTCGGGTTTCCTTTTGCCTGTGAGGGTCAATTAGTTATCCCACCGACCTGAATTATGGAGAGGATCGAGCCTGGGTTGTACTACAGCCTCACACATAATTTCATTGAAATCGGTTCTCAAACATCGGATATCTATTTGCGGACACACACACACACACACACACACACGGACAGACACACACACACACCGTCACACACAGAGACAGACAGACACAGTGAAACCTATACCGCCTTTTAAGGGGCGGTATAATAACTGAAAAATCAAGCGTCTATAGTGAACCCTCGGACTAGTGAACCCTCGGACTAGTACCCTCGGACTAGTGAACCCTCGGACTAGTGGGACAAACTGGAAAATCAAGCGTCTATAGTAAACCCTCGGACTAGTGAACCCTCGGACTAGTGAACCCTCGGACTAGTGGGACGTTCCCTTATTATTTGATTATATTCTGTCTATTTTTATCATTGCATCTTTGCTACAGAAATTCATGGTTACATCTTGACCAAAAGTCAATTATTATCAATAAACCAAACAACATGCGCACACAAAAACATACTTAATTGTCAAGAACAGTGTCTATTTTATTCCATGTAGATCTCAAATCCACAGGCACACATCCTCGCTGCACAGTTCAAAGGTGCTACACATGAAACTATTCTTGGAATTCGAGCACTTTTCAACACCTGTATATATTTGTTTTGCACAAGTTTTACTAGACCTGTGAATTCAACGCATTAATCAATACACTTTCAGGACTCTTCCCCAGACTTTATTGCTCATGTCAGCTGTTTCCATGCACAAATAGTCACCCTGTATGTATCTTTCGCTTGATATGCAAGTGTCTAAACAGAAAGAAAAAACACTAAAAACCAAACACAAAAATTCATTCAGTGAGAGTGAATGTACACACATCCTAAAAAACACGAAATGAATAGTCATTCTGTCAGTCTTTGATACTGATCCAAGACATTGATGTGACGAAGAAAGGGGTAAGTTTATTTTAGAAAGCTGAAATCTTTCAGAGGGAAATGGTGTTATCAAACACTGGTCGTTTCACATGCTCCCTGGAAATCACTGAAAGCAGACCTCTTCAACTTCAGAAGACCCTCCCTCGTCTTCTTTTTGAGGGGCTATCTAGAGATACTCCAGTGCCGAGAGTATGAAATAAATAAATATATAGCTGTCTGTCAGCGTTCTCTAGAATGAAAATGTCTCTACAAGGTGCAGAACTGTGCACATAATAAAAAAAAACACCACACACACAACATATGTTCAAACACTGATCCAAATGTTGGGGGTGGGCGTTTACTAGGTACTAACGGCGCTTACAAGGTAGATTACAGTACATTAAAAAAGCAAAAAACAATATACATTATTTGTATTTTTGACAAAATTATGACATTTTACACAGATTGAGACAGTCAGTGTTCCTCAAGGTGAACAAGGACTGTCAAGGTGTGTGTAAAATGTCATATTTTGGTCAAAAATACAAATAACCTTTATGTATCGATTGGTTCTGGATAGAATTCCTTTTAATTGTTTTTTTTAATGTACAAACATGCACTATTTTGTAGTCTCAGCTGGCCGTCTAATATGGAATGTGACAGAGCATGTGTAAACCAACCCACACAGAAACGTACTTTGTTTAACACCACAATGTACTCCAATGCAGGCAACAAGGAAGAAAGTCAGTGTACTGGCCAGTTGGATCTATAATGTCATTCCTATGACCCATACACAGCAACTGCACATGGCAACTCTTACACCTTCACCCGAATAGCCAATATCTTTCCTCAATATAACTCTGAATGATGCGTATCGTTTGGCTTTATTGATCTTTCCCTCTTCTTCTTCCAGGACCTGGGCATCTTCAATCTCTTCTTTGTGTGTGGGCCAGTAGGAGCCTGCTGTCATCAAGCACCAGTGCCTTGAAGTCCTGGAGCATAAACAGAAAATCACCCATCAGTGAAGACACTTAATTCAAACTTCGAAAAGGGTTGAAAAAATTAACCAAATGCAAGAAAAAGTGTGAAAATAAAGAGTTACAAAAGAGTGTTTGTAATCTATTCAAGTACGTAATGGATTGCAAGTGTGAGTAAAAGGTGGTGGTGGGTGGGAGAGGGGGGATGGGATATACCTGTGGGCATTGGCTTTCCAGATTTTTAGCATTCTGACACACTTAGCATTCTGAAAATGTGACGTGTTCTAGTGCTCCTGACGAGCAAAAGTGTCAGTTACACATCTTTAGCTACTTGGAATGAATGCCCAGTTTACCATTGCATTGTACAGTGAAACCCTAACTTTGCCCCCCCCCCCCCCCCTTTTAACAAAACACAACAACATTTGTCTTAAAAGATACTACTTTCTCAGATTCCTGTTTATAACCTCTATTCTAAGACATTCTGCTTTTCTTTGATTGAGTTTGCTGTATATATACATTATAATATCTTAAAAGGGCTCCACTGTATCTCTAAATTTTTTCTCTACAAGAGGTATTGTAGCAGCATCTGTCAAGTGCTCAACCGTAAAAAGGTCAATTTGATATAATTATTCAATACTGATGTTTCAAGCTAAGCAGAACTGCTGTTTGACATGTGGTTGGAAAATGTGCTTCAGGGATTGTCTTGTTTAAAAAAAAAATTGAACAGGAAGGCAGACATCTATTTGAACTGCAAAGCAGACACAATTCAAAAACCTACACATCATTATTATGACTTCCTACATAACAGCATGATCATGGAATCTGTTAGCCAATGTGTCAGATCATAACGATCATTATGGAGGCAGAAATGATCCCCTCAATCTGTAAAATATCCTTCTTTAGAAACAGCATACAGGTGCAGCTAAAACAGAATTCATATTACAGTGGAACCCCCTTTTACGATATCCCAAAATCTGATAAAATCAGGTATTAAAAAGCAGGAAGTCTTAAAATGAAGGTGAATTTTCATAGGTTATGACCAGAAAATCTGAAAAGCAAGGTCTAAATATAGGGGAGATCTTGAATTGTAAAGGTTTTTAAAAGGGGGGGTTCACGGTACAGCACCCTAATTGTGAGGACTGTTCATTTATTTCCCTTTATGAGACACTAAAAGGTTGTGGGTACTGAAATATAACTGCACAAAATATCTTGACAAAATCTGGATGCTGAAGCTGAATTTTCATTCTTTTTCAATATTTTTTGAAACCAGGAAATACACACATTCCCTAGAATGAAAAAAAAGCACCGGTAATGTAATTTGTGACTGAGACCTAAAAACCTCACCGTTAGTCATTATTTAGTATACCCTGTAACAAAGTCTTCGACCTCACAAATCTTGCAGAATAAAAAGGTACTTACTCGAATGATTGAGTTTGGAGGAGGCGTGGGGGTTGAGGGGGGGAAGCAGTGAGAGAAAGTACTTATAACTATAGTCCTGATTCACCTTCAAATTGTTTTTTGGGCCACCCAGACCACTATTTACACCCCCACTTACACACAATTTTACTTATTTTCTCCACACATTACATTCCTAAAACACACACACATCCACACATAACAAATACACAACACGCACTGATTTTCTTGACATTGTTCAGTTGGATGAATGTAATTTCTTCATTTTCTGTGATAGCACTCTATTGGAATTCACAAAATTACCCTTGGCTCTAACATCATAAGTCTTTTTCTTTTAACTCCTGCACACAAAGAAAGTATCTATTAATATTATAAGTATAACTAGTCCTCACTTACCTTCAAATTGTTATTCGGATCAGCCTTCCCCTTGCCCAGCAAACCAATTTCAGTTTGAGAAGACTTGGACCAGTCCTTGCCTCTGCATTAGCTCACACCTCTGCTAATTCCTCTCCCTATCCTGCCTCGATGTGCACTTTTCTCTTGAAGTTGAACGAGCAGCCTGGCCGCTTGTTGTTTTGAATGTAAAACTTCCATAGCCTGAAAATAAAGACAAATGCTTGAAAAGAATACACTATATATTAATCAATCTCCCTTACAGTTAATGAGTTATTTGTAGCAAACTTCAATCATAATCAGGAAAAGCTCACTTGAGTTTTGACAGCTGGCACACAACGTTCACGCACACAACAGTGTAGTTTGTACTCTTTTTTTCACGTGTATACAAAAATAAAATTTATATATATAAGTGATTATATCACAAGCATAATACACACACACACACACAAACACACACATAATCACACTCATGCACACAGTGACACACACACACAGTCACATTCATGCACACAGTCACAGTGACACACACACACAGTGATACAAGTCTCACACACACACACAACAAATGCACAAGACACTGATATCCTCGACATTGTTCAGAGGGATAAGTATAATTTCTTCTCTTTTGGGTTACTATATATTATGAGAAAAGACATAATTTTCAGAGCTCTCTATTTGTCTGAAACATGAATGCGCTTTGCTTCGAACTCTCGCACGTTTACTGTTCCCTGTGTTCGATCAGTGACATGAATGGAATTTGAAACAAATGCATAAGCTTATAGGTAAAAGCGCAACTTTAGAGACATATATATATTTGAAATGATCACCAACAGGCAACACATATGTCCAAGATAATCTGAATGAGTACTGCTCATAAACTAAAAGTACGAGTATGATCTTCGTCAGGGCGAATCATTTTGAGTGCTACAGGGCTTTTTGACTCGCATCGATCGATTCATTTGCAGTCCTGCTGAGAGCAACTTGTACACTGATACTGACTTGTCCTATTGAAAGCTTTATTTCCTGTCAGACAACGTTAACACTTACCTTTTCACTTTCAGACTACAATGATCGCAGGAAGACGTCATTGTTGACACATTTGACAAGGGAAATCACCCAACCATTACAAGAGTGCTCTTTCCTTGGATTCTGTTACGACAATTAATTAGCTATCAAAACTGTTCAATTTGCAAAGTTAAGTTATTCCTCATGGGTGGTAGCATTATTTGTAACGTAGAATCTTACGGTGATGCTTTGAAAGCGATCTGAAGGCCTTTTCCCGGCGGATACTATCCCTTTAATTTTCAGAGCTTGTTTTTAATCCGAATATAACATATTTATATGTTTTTGGAATCAGCAAATGATGGAGAATAAGATAAACGTAAATTTGGATCGTTTTATAAATTTTTATTTTTTTTTACAATTTTCAGATTTTTAATGACCAAAGTCATTAATCAATTTTTAAGCCACCACGCTGAAATGCAATACCGAAGTCCGGGCTTCGTCGAACATTACCTGACCAAAATTTCAACCAATTTGGTTGAAAAATGAGGGCGTGACAGTGCCGCCTCAACTTTCACGAAAAGCCGGATATGACGTCATCAAAGACATTTATCAAAAAAATGAAAAAAACGTTCGGGGATTTCATACCCAGGAACTCTCATGTCAAATTTCATAAAGATCGGTCCAGTAGTTTAGTCTGAATCGCTCTACACACACACACAGACAGACACACACACGCACATACACCACGACCCTCGTTTCGATTCCCCCTCGATGTTAAAACATTTAGTCAAAACTTGACTAAATGTAAAAAAGGAAAAAAACGTTCGGGGATATCATTCCCAGGAACTCTCATGTCAAATTTCATAAAGATCGATCTAGTAGTTTGGTCTGAATCGCTCTACACACACACACACACACATACAGACACACACACACATACACCACGACCCTCGTCTCGATTCCCCCCTCTACGTTAAAACATTTAGTCAAAACTTGACTAAATGTAAAAAGAGATTGCCATCGTTCCAAAATTCAGAATAAAACAAGAAGAGCAAACGCTCGATCGAGTCACTTTCGCAGTTCTGAATATTATATGAGGCATCAGATGGACAGGAAGAAATTGCTATTCACAACACAATGAGTCACGTTCACATAAAATTTGAGCCCGGTCACTTTTATAGTTTCCGAGAAAAGCCCAACGTTAAGTTGTGTGTTGCCAAACAGAAAAGGCTAGTTATCTCCCTTGTTTTTCTGATAACGTTCGTAAAAGGCTACAGATGTAAATACTTTGATGTAAAGAATAATCCTACAAAGTTTCAATCACATCCGATGAACTTTGTCAAAGATATAAAATGTCTAATTTTTCCTTTGACGCTGACCTGTGACCTTGAAAAAGGTCAAAGGTCAACGAAACCATCGTTAAAGTGTAGAGGTCATTGGAGGTCACGACTAAACAAAATATGAGCCCGATCGCTTTGATAGTTTCCGAGAAAAGTCCAACGTTAAGGTGGTGTCTACGGACGGCCGGCCGGACGGCCGGCCGGACAGACTAACACTGACCGATTACATAGAGTCACTTTTTCTCAAGTGACTCAAAAACAAGAAATTATGCAATACAAAATGCTTCAATGCCTGAGCCTTTTTTCTTTTGTTTTTTTAATGCGTCTTGGCAAGAACACTTTTTCTTCTGCATAATCAAACAAAGTATAGGTTTTATGTGAATATGTGTTTGTCTGTTCACCTAAAAGACCGTTACGTCGAAATAGCTGTGAATGTATTGTTTTGTCAACAACAAACGTTCCAACAACCTATCTCTCCTGTGTGTTGATTCCATGTATCACAAGTTAAGTGCTCTACCAACTGAGTTACCGGGCTATGTTTAGTCGATGTAAAAGTCTGGACAAATAATTGTGCTGTGTTTGACACGGGTAGGAAGTTGTCTAATAATAGACTACATCAACATACCTGGGTTGTCTTTTCACAGCATCACCAGAAGACAAATGTAGCGTTGCCAGTGCCAACACCACTGCTATAAATAGCCACATGACGCGTGCCATTGAAGCGATGATATGTTAGCGAAAGAAGGGTACTTTAAAGTTAGTTCTGCAGCAGTAGTTTTCCGCTTGTTTTGGTACGTGGCCGTTGGTGCTTGGAATTATAAGTCTGGAAAAGAAACGAGAGAAATATTAATGGTGAGAAAGGCAGACAAACAGACATCGTCACAGACATACTCAAAGAAAGGTACAGACAGACTAAGAAACAGAGGCACAGACGCAGAAACACAGATACATAATTATACAGACCAACACAGATTTGGACAAACAACAACACAGACACAAACTATGAAATACAGAGAGACAAACAGGCAGAAATATAGGCAGAGAAACGGGCAGAAAGACAGACAGATACATACATACACATATTGGCACACACACACACACACACACACACACACACACACACACCCATACATACACGCGCTTAATTTATGCAATACAAAATGCTTCAAAGCCTAAGCCTTTTTTTAAAAAAAAGAGGCGCACAGAAAACCTATTTTAATGCGTCTTGGCAAGAACACTTTTTCTTCTGCATAATCCCCATTTCCACCCTGTTCCTTGTCTGATTTTATTCCTTGGAGACCGTCTCGCATTTAAAATCATAAGCCAAGCAGACAAGCAATCAAGTGCTTCATAAATAATGTAGCACAAGCTTTAGCGAGCGTTGCTCCACATCTCCCTCCGTTTCATTCCATCTCACTTCACGCGAGGGAATATGACAAACCTAAAGCCTGTGATTTAACCAGGAAAAAGACACAAGCACGTACATACGTATGTGTGCCCGGTGTAATACAAAATTTTTACTCCACGAAACATTTACTCCGGAGTAAACATTTTGTACTAAATTTTTACTCCGAGTACACCTTTCGTACGAGAAAAGAACTCCCCAAGGTACGAAAAAATGACTCCCTCCACGAAATTTTGACTCCGCAATTTGTTTCTTTCATTTTTCATGTTTCATTACTTTATTGTCCCATCGCTGGGAAATTCGGGTCGCTTCCTCCCAGTGGAAAGCTAGCAGCAACGGAGTCGCGCAACCCAGGTGTCTGCGCGTTTAGGTGTATTCAGCCACCTGCACTAATGGCAGAATGACCAAGATCTTCAACGTGCCATTGTGGTGACACGGGGGTGGGAGATGGATACCGTCTCTAGGTCTGCACATAAAGTTGACCCGTGTCCGTCCCGGCCCGGATTCGAACCAGCGACCTCTCGATCACAAGTCCAGTGCTCTACCACCTGAGCTACCAGGGCCCCGGTACTTCCAGTAAAAATCTCGTACGCGAAAATGGGATGGGGGCGAAGGGATGATGCCAATAATGTGATCTCGCGCATAAAAAAAGCGCTACCCTCCCTCCACCCCTTCCACCACCAAGACTAACAGGGGACATGTGGAGTAAAAGCTGCGTACACCTGGCGTGGGCAGTAAATTGCTCGTGTTAGGGTGGAATAATTTACTCGTTATTTATTCGTCAGGGGAGTAACATCTTCGACCGAAATGTTGACTCGGAACACACCTGTCGTTGGAAGTAATTTTCTCGTGTAATGGGGGAGTAGTTTTTTCGTAAAGGGAGTACATTTTTCGTACGAAATTTTTACTCCGTAGTAAAAATCTCGGAGTAATTTTCTCGTGTTACACCGGTCCAAGACAAAAACAAGTCGCGTAAGGCGAAAATACAACATTTAGTCAAGTAGCTGTCGAACTCACAGAATGAAACTGAACGCAATGCAACGCAGCAAGGCCGTATACTCGTAGCATCGTCAGTCCACCGCTCATGGCAAAGGCAGTGAAATTGACAAGAAGAGCGGGGTAGTAGTTGCGCTGAGAAGGATAGCACGCTTTTCTGTACCTCTCTTCGTTTTAACTTTCTGAGCGTGTTTTTAATCCAAACATATCATATCTATATGTTTTTGGAATCAGGAACCGACAAGGAATAAGATGAAAGTGTTTTGAAATTGATTTCGACAATTTAATTTTGATAATAATTTTTATATATTTAATTTTCAGAGCTTGTTTTTAATCCAAATATCACATATTTATATGTTTTGGGAATCAGAAAATGATGGAGAATAAGATGAACGTAAATTTGGATCGTTTTATAAATTTTTTTTTTTTTTTTTTTTACAATTTTCAGATTTTTAATGACCAAAGTCATTAATTAATTTTTAAGCCACCAAGCCGAAATGCAATACCGAAGTCCGGCCTTTGTCGGACATTACTTGACCAAAATTTCAACCAATTTGGTTGAAAAATGAGGGCGTGACAGTGCCGCCTCAACTTTCACGAAAAGCCGGATATGACGTCATCAAAGACATTTATCGAAAAAATAAAAAAAACGTCCAGGGATATCATACCCAGGAACTCTCATGTCAAATTTCATAAAGATCGGTCCAGTAGTTTAGTCTGAATCGCTCTGCACACACACACACACACGCACAGACACACACACATACACCACGACCCTCGTCTCGATTTCCCCCTCGATGTTAAAACATTTAGTCATAACTTGACTAAATGTAAAAACAACGATCACGTGCACGATTAAGTGCGATAGAAACAAAGTAGACGGCCAAGACAGTCAGAAAAAAAACCCCATAAAGACAGACAAAAACAATTATGTAATTAATCTGGTTTCGTATTACACCGGGCACACATACGTATGTACGTGCTTATGTCTTTTCCCTGGTTAAATCACAGGCTTTAGGATGTCGTATTCCCTCACGTAAAGTGAGATTTTTATGTTTGCTTAACGCCCAGCCGACCACGAAGGGTCATATAACGTGCGCCACACACAAGACAGAAGTCGCAGCACAGGCTTCTTGTCTCACCCAGTCACATTATTCTGACACCGGACCAACCAGTCCTACCACTAACCCCATAATGCCAGACGCCAGGCGGAGCAGCCACTAGATTGCCAATTTTAAAGTCTTCGGAATGACCCGGCCGGGGTTCGAACCCACGACCTCCCGATCACGGGGCAGACGCCTTACCACTAAGTCTTCTTCTTCTTCTGCGTTCGTGGGCTGAAACTCCCACGTACACTCGTGTTTTTTGCACGAGTGGAATTTTACGTGTATGACCGTTTTTACCCCGCCATTAAGGCAGCCATACGCCGCTTTCGGAGGATTACCACTAAGTGAGATGAAATGAAAGGGACAACAAACTATTTAATTAATCTGGTGGCCGAAAAGAATCAAACTGGACATTGACTGATTTTTTGTTTAAACGAAAAACACAGACACCACAGTCTCATAATCCAAAATACGTGGGTACACACCAAGGTACCCGAGAATAAACACCGAGGTTTTCAAGGTGCCCATACGCTTGTTACAACAATGCATATATGTCATATACCTATTCACACAAAAAAATATACGGGATAAAAGTAAAATTCTGACAAATGTAATCAACTCAATTTTACTTTTTCTAAGGAATTCTGATAAAATTGGCAAGCTGAGACGCCATGCCACGACACAGCACACACGCTGCTGTCGACGAAGAAAGGAGGGTGAGAAACGGAACTGACGTCGATAGCTTTCTCTCACACTCTCACTGTCAGTCTGCAGCCACTTTTCCGCAGTGTATGTGCAGTTCCCTTCACTACCTATAGCTACTTTTATTTTATTTAAAAAAAAAAAAAAAAAAAAAAATTGGGGGGGGGGGGGGGGGGGGGGGGGGGGGGGGCGGGGGAGTTGGTTATTCTTCAAGGTAGCTTGAACGTAAGGAACCATGGACAAAAGGAAACCGAAGTATGGCTGCCTTAATGACAATGCACGTAGACATTCACTCGAAAGAAAACTGGAGTGAGAGAGTGTGTGTGAGAGACAGAGAGAGATTGACAGCCAGACAGACAGACAGCCAAACAGCCAGACAGCCAGACAGCCAGAGGCACGGACAGAGGCACGGACAGAGACAGAGACAGAAAAAGAGAGAAAATGAAAGGTAGTGAGAAAGAGAGAGGGATGCACTAAATACTGTATTTTTGTTAGAGGGTAAAGGAGCAAGCATAATTATATATCAAACAGTGGTGGTTTTTTTTAGCCCTCGCCGAATGAGGGAATACTCTACATTGTAATTATTAACATTCATACACAGTAAAGTGCCTAAAATCACACAGAGACAACAACCTGAAAGCAAAGGGACACACAATAAAAACTTAATAGAACATATTATAATATATAGTAATATACGCTTGGAAACAATCATAATTAAAATACAGTCATCAAATATTACACAGACAATAATTATGGTCGGGTCTCATGAATTTATCAAACGAGAAGAGAGTTGACATTTCTATGTGTCCCTGAACACCGAAGAGTAAAGAGACTGTGGGAGGCTGTCTAGAAGACACTTCCAGACAATTGCTAACATCCTAATTCGAAAAGAACTTTTTAGATTTGTTTTTCTTCCAAAATTTAGATTCAATGTCCCGGTGGGATTTTGTACGCAAAAAGGGCTTTGTTTAACAGACATCTGTCCTTTCGGGGGAGGATTTGATGGTGCTAATCTCGAGAGAGAGAGAGAGAGAGAGAGAGAGAGAGAGAGAGAGAGAGAGAGAGAATTGAATTGAATTGAATTGAATTGAACTTCATTTAACAAGGATTAAGATTTAAGAGAGAATTTTTAAATGACAAAGGAATTGATATGTAAGACAGTTTCAAGCGAGCTATTTTTTGCGGCTGTATTTACTGTGCAAACAACTCTAAATATAGCAAAAGTGTCACGTGATAATCAACCGTTTGGTTTCGGCGCTCACTGGAGCAGACGGGTTTTTTCTGTAGCCAGTTGACAGTGATGAAACCATATATTACGGTCTCCTTCTGGCAGCAGTCCCAAAATTTCGACTTGTTTTCACCTCAGTTAGAACGATGTCTTTATCATAACTACGAAGAACAGAACGGAGATCTAGATCACTGTCGAAGTCGGCCAATCTGCAATCATTTTCGTCTCGCGAACACTGATCTCAAATTTAGATCAGCAGGGGCGGATCAGTTGCTTTGTAAGGGGGGGGTGCACTTTGAATCGAAAGTGAATGTGATGGGCGCGAAGCGCCCGAATTTGCCCAAAATTTTGGCCCAAAGAAGCAAAATGGTGCCATCTGGTGCCATTTGAACTTAGAAATGGTCATAGAATCAGCTTTCCAAATTTTATTTTATTTTTTTGTTTGCTGGAGGGGGGTTGCACCTGCACCCTGTGCACCCCCCCTCGTCCGCCCCTGGATCAGTGCCCGCGAAAAACATATGGGAGATAACTCTGTATTCTTATTTTGATAGATTCGAGTAGGACTGTAGCGTCCGCTCAGAGAGATAATGAGCGCTTTTGCTGCTAGCCCTGCTTACCTCCCCTGGCGCGAGCGCTAGAGGACACGGGTGAAAAATCGCTTCTTTGCGATGTGTAAATCGGTACTTTTCTATTTTATTCTGTAGCTTAGGTAACTGCGCATAGTCTTCATTGTTTTTTATATTTAGTCAAGTTTTGACTAAATATTTTAACATCGAGGGGGAATCGAAACGAGGGTCGTGGTGTATGTGCGTGTGTGTGTGTGTGTGTGTGTGTGTGTGTGTGTCTGTCTGTGTGTGTGTGTGTGTAGAGCGATTCAGACTAAACTACTGGACCGATCTTTATGAAATTTGACATGAGAGTTCCTGGGTATGAAATCCCCGAACGTTTTTTTCATTTTTTTGATAAATGTCTTTGATGACGTCATATCCGGCTTTTCGTGAAAGTTGAGGCGGCACTGTCACGCCCTCATTTTTCAACCAAATTGGTTGAAATTTTGGTCAAGTAATCTTCGACGAAGCCCGGACTTCGGTATTGCATTTCAGCTTGGTGGCTTAAAAATTAATTAATGACTTTGGTCATTAAAAATCTGAAAATTGTAAAAAAAAATAAAAATTTATAAAACGATCCAAATTTACGTTTATCTTATTCTCCATCATTTGCTGATTCCAAAAACATATAAATATGTTATATTCGGATTAAAAACAAGCTCTGAAAATTAAATATATAAAAATTATTATCAAAATTAAATTGTCAAAATCAATTTAAAAACACTTTCATCTTATTCCTTGTCGGTTCCTGATTCCAAAAACATATAGATATGATATGTTTGGATTAAAAACACGCTCAGAAAGTTAAAACAAAGAGAGGTACAGAAAAGCGTGCTATCCTTCTTAGCGCAACTACTACCCCGCTCTTCTTGTCAATTTCACTGCCTTTGCCATGAGCGGTGGACTGACGATGCTACGAGTATACGGTCTTGCTGAAAAATGGCATTGCGTTCAGTTTCATTCTGTGAGTTCGACAGCTACTTGACTAAATATTGTATTTTCGCCTTACGCGACTTGTTTTAAATTTGTGGTGTCGAGGTTTGTCCGAATCATATGGTACCCATCTTTTACACATGGCGCAGTTACCTAAGCTGCAGAAATTAAATAGAAAAGTACCGATTTACACATCGCAAAGAAGCGATTTTTCACCCGTGTCCTCTTGCGCTCGCGCCAGGGAGGTAAGACGCTTCTCTCCCTTGGGCCAAGGGAGGTGACCAATGCTAGCAGCAAAACCGCTCATTGGCGATAGCCGTTGAGCGATGACTGATCAGAATGCTCTTGTGTGGTGTTAAAACAAAAAGGCGACAAGACAAGCTAGTCTCTTGAATGGAGATGTGGAGCATGAAGCTTTTCACTTTCTTTTTAATTCTATGCTTGTTTCTTTCCTTTATTCTTTATTTTCTTTCTATCTGTTTTTAAAAAAATCGAGACGAGGGTTGTGGTGTATGTATGTGTGTGTGTGTGTGTGTGTGTGTGTGTGTGTGTTTGTGTGTGTGTGTCTGTGTTTTTCAGTGTGTATGTGTATGAGTGTGTGTGTGTGTGTCTGTGTTTGTGTGTGTGTGTGTGTGTGTGTGCGTGCGTGCGTGCGTGCGTGCGTGCGTGTGTGTGTGTGTGTGTGTGTGTGGAGCGATTCAGACCAAACTACCAGACCGATCTTTATGACATTTGACATGAGAGTTCCTGGGAACGTTGTTTTCTTTTTTTTCGATAAATACTTTTGATATATCCGGCTTTTTGTAAAAGTTGAGGCGGCACTGTCACACCCTCATTTTTCAATCAAATTGATTGAAATATTTGTAAAGCAATCTTCGACGAAGGCCGGACTTCGGTATTGCATTTCAGCTTGGTGGCTTAAGAATTATTTAATGACTTTGGTCATTAAAAATCTGAAAATTGTAATAAATTTATTTTAATATAAAACGATCCAAATTTACGTTTATCTTATTCTACATCATTCTCTGATTCAAAAAACATATAAATATGTTATATTTGGATTAAAAACAAGCTCTGAAAATTAAAAATATAAAAATTATTATCAAAATTAAATTTTCGAAATCAATTTAAAAACACTTTCATCCTATTCCTTGTCGGTTCCTGATTCCAAAAACATATAGATATGATATGTTTGGATTAAAAACACGCTCAGAAAGTTAAAACGAAGAGAGGTACAGAAAAGCGTGCTATTCTTCTCAGCGCAACTACTAAACCGCTCTTCTTGTCAATTTCACTGCCTTTGCCATGAGCATGAGCGGTGGACTGACGATGCTACGAGTATACGGTCTTGTTGAAAAATTGCATTGCGTTCAGTTGCATTCTGTGAGTTCGACAGCTACTTGACTAAATGTTGTATTTTCGCCTTACGCGACTTGTTTTTATTCTTGGAGGCCTGAAAGGGGGGTTTGAAGGGGGGCCCACTGTATTTTGTTTGTTCGTAATTCAGAATTCAAATAATTTTTCATCAACGAGTGATTATTGCCTCACCATAGCAGTTAGGTTAGTCTTACTAACTCTTACTTTTTTAATGTGCCGTGATGCAAAGACCTTGAGCAGTTTTCAGATGTTTATGAATCTGGGGCTTTCAAACTTTACTGACATGTTGGTTTGTTTGTTTGTTTGTTTATTTGTTGCTTAACGTCCAGCCGACTACGCAGAGCCATATCAGGACGAGGAAGGGGGGGATGAAGGGGGCCACTTGTCAAGCGATCCCTGTTTACAAATGCACTAACCCATTACTTGTGTCCCAGCAGGCTTTAGTAAAACTAAATTAATACCTACTGGAAGATTACCAGTTTCCAGTATGTTAAAATAGGCTTAACCTATCTACTGCTGGACTTACATCAGAACACTAACAGATTAAACTATACATGAATCGCGAGACAAGCGGCAAGAGATTTTTGGAAAAAATACAGGTGAATGAGCAAGAAGGCAGAAAAAAGAAAAGAATTTATGAAGAAAAAGAGAGCATGACAGGAAAGAGGAACCAAAAATCTACCTAACAGCAAACTAGAAAGCTCCTGCGGTTCCAAAAACAGGAGGGGCTTTTAATTTCATAACCGCAGTGCCCCACTGCGGGAACTGACATGTTGGACTCGATGACATCCAAACATGAAGTTGAGTTAGCCCTTTTCAACTTGGAAGGTCACATTGTGGGCGAATTTTTAGCATATATCTGTGGCCAATGTTTTCACATGGCATCTGCCCCCCCCCCCCCCCTTCCCCACACACACTCACATGGGCTAAAACTGACATGGCTTTTACGGGTATGACGCTCTTACTCACAAGGGAAGTAATTTACTGATGGTGTGTTTTCATTTGGTGTGGCCTTCACCCATTTAAATAATTTATTTTAGCTTATCCAATTATAGTGTGGATAAACACTGTCTCCACTCAAAATAGTTCTTTGCTATTGTACATTGTGAATCAGCATTTTTGTTTTTGTTCTGTTTGAATAAAGTGCAATACTTTTACAACCAAAGTGTTAATGTTAAAGATGTTTACATAATGTGTGAAGGATAATGCATTTGAAAACTAGTATTGTTAAATGTAAATTGACCTGTGACAAATCAGCAAAGTGCAATATCCAAGCTTGAAACCCGCACACAATTCCCAAACAACATGCTTTCTTTTCCGCAAAATTCCATCCAGGTGAAAACAATTATGTGAACGTCATAACATGGTGTTTTTTTTACATTAACAATCAAGCCTAACACCAACTAACATGGTGTTAATAGGCATTTGAGCAATCTTTAACGCCAACATAACATGGGGTGTTGCATGTTAAACCAGCAATAACATGATGGTAATCACATTAATCACACTGCTGTCTCGTCATCCCTCATGCCCCCCCCCCCCCCCCCCCCCCCCCCCCCCCCGACGGCCAAATTGGTCAAGGGAATGAAATGAAATGAATGAAATCACATTACAAGCAAGCTGTAACACCACCAAAACAATCAGTTTTGCAAGTTAAATTTACGACAACATGATGTTACTTGGCGTTAAAAACCAAAGCTTTAATGCCATCAACACTTGGCATTTTTGCACGTTACAGACATGCTGTAACATGGTTTAACATGATGTTTTGACTGTCGCAAAACGCGCTGAAATTCCAGGCAATATCGCAGCGATAACTTCAACAAAATCCAAATTAAAATCTGGCGTTGTCGTGAACACCAAAATGTAATAAACCCATTGAAACTTGAAGTTATGTTGGGATTTTGAGTAGTTTTGTAAGATACAAAACACCACTTTTCGCCCAGTGAATGTGGCGGGGAGTTTTACGGGGGAGCATCTTGTATTTTATGACTTTGTTTAATTCTTTATCTGTGTGTGTTTACGCTTACAATAGCAAAAGTTTGAGGATTGAATTTAAAAAAGAGAAACTTCTAAAGCATGTGTGCTTTGTGTCATGAGTCTCTGAGCTTTAAAACAGCGAGAAATTAGCATTCTCTTCAGATTAACATGATGTCTTCAGTTAGGCTATTAACTTGCGTGCGTGTGTGTGTGTGAGTGTGTGTGTGTGTGTGTGTGTGTGTGTGTGCGTGCGTGAGTGCGTGCGTGCATGCGTGCGTGCGTGCGTGTGTGTGTGTGTGTGTGTGTGTGTGTGTAAAAAACAAACAATCGGCGTGTAAATCGTCCCGGTGAGAATTGTATATTAATAATAATAATAATAATAATAATATCACTTCGAGGTGAGCTGTTGCGGCGAGCAGTCGCAATTTTTTGGTTCTCTCTTTTTCGTAGGATTGTGACTTGTCTGTTCATACCAGGAGTTCTGTGCTGTTTCAAGAACGGTGATGGTGGTGCTTCACCACATTGGTAATTGTCTTGTATGCTGTTTTTTCATGTTTTTGTGTGTTTGACACTGTTTATATCGGTAACATTGTAGAGTTAGCCATATTTTGTTCCTACGTGGCCACATTGTTCAACTAGTGCACGGGACACACGAGAAACACGGCAGTGTTCATACCAGCGTAGCTGGTCGCCTCGCGTCGCTGTCCCGCATAGCGTATTTTTGACACTGTGTGTGACTAAGTGTGTTCACACTGTGTGTGACTGAGTGACTGTGACTGAGTGTGTTTACTCGGACACGCTCCGATAAACCCAACGCAGTGCAACCACAGGCGCTGGTAACTCGACACCCCTGAACACCACTATTTTACCTGTACTTTGTACTTTGACTTTTTCTCGTTATTAATCTGTACTTTGAATTTACTCTGATTGAAGTGTGCCTTGTGTATTCACACACTCTAACATACAGAAAAAGGGGGAAAATACACATACACACTCAGCTCAATGGCGGCGGCTACCACAGGTGCTGAGAGTGCCCCAGGGCCGGATAGGGGGACCCCTCCAGTGTTTATCCCATGTAGAAACCTCCCTGATTCAGACACTCAGTACACTGTACGCGAAATATGCGGAAGTGCTGAAAAGACCAGTGGCTACGGATCAGTAATCGGGGCTCAGCGTATTGGTGGATTATGGCGCCTGTACCCGAAATCTGTGAAGGCTCGACATGATCTCTTATTAGGAGGCATCAAGTTGAGAAATCAGACCATCAGCCCTTTCGACAAAAATCCCTACATTGTAAGAACTCCGGAAGGCGTCACAGAAAGCAGAACAACCAAGCTGATCATCGGCAATTTGCCACTCAGTTACAGCAATGAGGAAATAGAAAGAAAATTGTCCCAGTTAGGCTGCGAGTCCCACTCCAAGCTTATGATGGAAAGAGACAGAGATGAGAATGGCGGCCTGACCAGATGGCTCACGGGGAGACGGTTCATCTACATAGCCATCCCCTCACAGCCCCTTCCACAGAAAGTCTCCATCGGAAGTGCCTCTGTCACCCTATACCACCGAGAACAGAAAGACAAGCCAGAAAACTCTGTCTGCAGCCGCTGCTTCGCCAAGGGACATAGAGCAGCGATATGTACTAATGACGTCATCTGCAGAGACTGCAAGCAACCTGGACACAAGGCCGGGGACCCGGCATGCACACTCCTGGATAGCGACGTTGGGGAAGAAGGTCTCACTCAGAAAGTCACGACAGAGCAAGCGAACCCCGATAAGCCTGAACGCCAAAGCAACAACGTCCTGCCCTTGGTGGGCGGTCTAGCACACAGCAGCACTCCAGGATCAGCTCCTACCCACTACTCTCCAATCCCTCCCCCTCCCACTCCCATGCCCCCGCCCAATTCCTCCCCCCTCCCGGTTTCCCCACTTACTCCAAGGAGACTTTCTGGAAGACGCGCTTCAGACTCCACACAGGCTAAGATCAACTTCCCTCGATCCCATTCACTGCCAAGAGAGAAGCGGCCTCACAGTTCTCCGTCCGGTGCTGATGATCCAGCCAAGTCAGCGCGCATCGAGGACCACGCCGACAGCTTGACGGTGAACACTCCAGGCACCCAGAACCTCCCATCATCAACATCCTCTGAGGCTGTGATCACTTGAGGGGCTAGGGGATGATAGGTTGGTCTTCTGGTAACGGATCGTTGGCACGCCCTATGGACTTCGATTTCTTCTTAAAGCGATTTAAGCAATGATAATTTCTTGCTAAAATGGGAACTATTAAAATAGCTAGTGTTAATATCCATGGATTAAGAAACAGCATCAAAAGAAGAACATTTTTCCGTGATTTAAGGAAAAAAGATTTTGATGTAATATGTATTCAGGAAACGTATATCTTAGAACACGATGCAGCAGCGTGGGAAAGAGAATGGGGAGGGGCACTGTATTATACAGGGGAAACTAGTCACAGTATGGGACAGATGATACTCATAAAGAAGGGCTTTGCAGGCGAAATTCAGTGTATTTACAAAAGCCAAAGGATTATTGGTATTCACGTTGTGTTTAATGATAACGATATGTATATTTGGAACGTATATGCACCAGCAGAACATAAGAACAAACAGCGCTTTTTTGAACAGTTAAGAAACCAGGTCAGTAAACCGGAAAATGTCTATAGTGTGGTGTGTGGGGATTTTAATTGTGTGATGGACAATGATTCAGATATTATTAGTGGTGAAAATCACAACGAAAAAGATATTGACACATTCCGTGATTGTATGGCTCAGAATGAGTTAATAGACGTGTGGCGATTATTTCACCATGGAGAAAAAGAATATACATGGTCAAGGAAAAATCCTTTTATCGCCCGCAGACTGGATTATATTTTTGCCACAGAATCAGTATTAAATAGGGTAACAGAATGTGAAATTCACTCGGTTGCACAATCTGACCACAGACTCGTTTCCCTCTCCTATAACATGTCTCAAATCAAGAGGGGACCCTCATATTGGAAATTTAATGACAGTTTGTTACACGATAAAACTTTTGTAGACTCAATGAATAAACTATTAACAGACTATGCTAATGAAAACACCGAAATAGATGATCAACTAAAATGGGAACTCTGCAAAATTAAAATAAGGGAATGGTGCATGGCATACTGTAAAACTAAGAACAAATTATCAAACAGAAGGAAAGCAGAGTTACAGTCTGAATTAGATGAGATAGAGAAGAATTTGGCTCTTAACCCGACAGACAAAGAATTAGTTGATCAACGGGAGAAGTATAAAACAGAAATGGAATTGTATGCGATTAGAGAAGCAAAAGGTGCCCATGCACGGGCACGTGTAAAATTTATTGAAGACGGGGAAAAAAACACTAAATATTTTCTCAACCTAGAAAAAGCTCGAGCAAATAGTAAAGTAATGGATAGACTAATTAATGAGGAGGGACAAGTATTGAAAAAAAGACAAGATATTGTAAAAGAGCAAACTCGTTTTTATTCAAATAGATACAAAAAAAGAATTATTACTTTGATGAACAATATGTTGAAATGTTTTTACAAGACGTAGAAGTTCCACAATTGACCGAAGAACAGAAAAATAGCATTGAGGGCATTTTAACTGAAGATGAAATTACAAAGGCTTTAAAAATAATGAAAAATGGCTCAGCACCAGGCGGAGATGGTCTAACAACTTGTTTTATGAAATTTTTCTGGTGTCAGATAAAGACAATGGTTATATGTTCCTTGAACGCCGCTTTTGATAATGGTCAAATGTCTCCGACCCAAAAGAGAGCAGTTATAACATTAATACACAAAGGGAAGCAACTGTCAAGGGATGATCTGAATAACTGGCGACCAATATCTTTACTAAACTCAGATTATAAGTTACTGGCAAAGTGTCTAGCAGTACGCCTAAAAAGTGTGCTTGGAACAATAATTCATGAAAATCAGTTTGGTTTTATGAAAGGCAGAAATAGTAGCACAGCAGTTAGAATGATTGATGATATAATTACACATCTCAAACAAACGAACAAACCAGGGCTACTCCTAGCTCTAGACTACAAAGCTGCTTTCGACACAATATCAAAAGAATACATAATGTATGCCTTTAAACGCTTCAATTTTGGTAACACTTTTGTTAGATGGGTCACTACGCTCATGAACGAAACAGTAAGTTGTGTAAATTATATGGGGTGGTTGTCAGAGCCTATAGAAATGAACGCTGGAATTCGACAAGGCTGCTCATTCTCACCAATGGCCTTCGTGCTCGCCTTAGAGCTGCTGGCAGTCAAGATGAGGGCAGATCAGTCAGTTAAAGGGGTATTCTTGCCATCAGCCAATAGTACTAATCAAGAAAAACTATTGAAAATGATCTTGTACGCTGATGATATTACGCTTTTTCTGAAAGGCACTGATGATGTGCAAAATGCTCTGACATTGGTGTCATATTTCTCCAAGTTCTCAGGACTGGCTGTGAACAGACTGAAATCGGAGGCCATGTGGTTGGGTTCACAGAAGTACTCTGAGGAGCAGCCATGTGGCTTCAGATGGAAATCAAAAGTCAAAATTCTTGGTATATATTTTAGTAATAATTTAGAAGCCTCGGAAATCGAAGAAAATTGGACAGAAAAAATTAATCATATTCAGAGCACAATGATTAAGTGGTCTAAGAGAAACTGCAGTATAATGGGAAAGATTTGCCTTGTAAAATCACTTTTGATCCCTCAATTAACACATGCGTTGCAAGCTTTGATTATACCCGAAAAGATCATATGTAAACTGAACTCAATGTTTTTCAGATTCATTTGGAAAAAAAGATTTTCAAACACAAAAGCCTATGAAAAGGTAAAACGAAAAGTTCTGTG